>NW_018408351.1:76757-107095 GCF_002113885.1 Mizuhopecten yessoensis | reverse complement strand
TTTTTCTTAAAGCCAAACTGAGCATCCGTTATTTTACTATATTTTTGGTCAAATACCACAAGCCTATTATTAATGATTGACGTAAAAAGTTTCCCCAAACAGCTAACAAGAGTAATACCTCTGTAATTATTTACATCGTTGACATCTCCCTTCTTAAAGACAGGCACAATATTACCTTTTGACCATGCTTCCGGGAAATGACCAGCTTTAAGTATATTGTTAAATAAAGTTACAAAACAAGGCATCAATACCGTCTTACATTTAGTTATGTATTCATTTAAAATATTGTCAGGGCCACATGCCTTATTTGCATTTAATTTCTTAATTGCAACAAATATTTCAGCTTCCGATATATTTGCGTCTAATTCGTCAAATGTAACATTCGAAGAGTTAAAATCATGTTCTTGCAGAAAAAAATGAACATTAGCATCAATAGTTGGTTTGGTTGAAGCTAATTTATAGAAATGGTCGAAAAAATCAGTATCACTCAAATAGTTTTTAACCTTTTGCTTCCATTTTTGGAAATGTTTATAAAAACTCTTAGGATTATATTTTCTCATGTAATTGAGCATGTTGCCTTGTTGACACTTATATTCTTTTTTAAGTTTGTATTCTAATATTTTGTACATTTTTTTCTTGTTAATAAGACAGATACGGTTTTCTTCGTTTTTAGATTTGTTGAATATAACAAGAGCGTTTTTATATTCGCTATACCTTCGTTTACAATTGACATTCAGCCTCAGCCCGGGTCAACCAATCATCCACTGTTCAGTGATGGGCTTCCGAAAGACTTTCACTCGAANTATTTCAGCAACTATTCTCCCTGGCAGTACATTCTTGAAAAAATGTCCTTCAATATACACACTCACCAACAGGAAACCCATTCAGCCTCAGCCCGGGTCAACCAATCATCATCCACTGTTCAGTGATGGGCTTCCGAAAGACTTTCACTCGAATACCCTCTATATTACTCATTATTGTAGAAAGCTTACACTCTTCGACGTTCATTGCGTTGCATATTTCGCCCAGGTTTGCACGCTTTTCTATTCTTTAATAGATATCGTAATGTTAATGTTAGGAATCACATTGTGTCTATAAAGAATAATCAGAGTGGGACCAGGGCTTCCTCCCTGGGAAAGGGGCTTAGTACAAGGGACGACGGTGATAGGAGTTGGAAGAACCATATTGTAAATCAACTGTCTTGTATTGATGGGATGATATGAGCTAACATTTAACCGCGTCTCTTTGTTCGAATGTTCTTCTTCGACTTCCCTTGCATGCAAGGAAAAGTTTACACTATTTCACGATTTTGCTGCACCCACAAGCCTGACCTAACACCCTGCCGAAGGAAACCGAGTACATAGTATTTCTTCTGTGTTGTTTATCGTCCTTTAAACAGTCGATCCGCCATGCCACCTTTCCAGTTCTTTAAACACGTCACAAAACCGACTCTATCAATTACCCTATAAAACGACCAAAGGAAGATTCAGTCCTTGAATTTCTATTTTGAATAACGTATTGTTGATTCCACGTCGGCTAAGTAACATTTTTTTCCATTGGTTAATAGCCATGTATTATTGACCAAAAAGTCATGCACGTGCAACGTTCTTCCAAAACCCTCCCCTGTGTAAAACAAATGTAAACAAATAACGAATTAGCATGCATGCAAGTGCATGCAAGTGCATATTTGATCGTCTCCGCGTACACTATTGGCTATTTTAAATTAGCTCTTAGCGGTTGATTGGTAAAATAAAAACGAAAGCGAGGAATCGGAATCCTATGCAATATAATCATATTTTGCTTTAAAATAAATTTAATGAACAGCATGGCAAATACAGATAGATAATTGAGGCGTGATTTTTTCTGAAAAAAGTGCTGATCCTGAAGTTAAACGGATTAGGCGGGTGCTGGGCAGATATGGCGCGTGTCGAGCAGATATGGCTCGTGTTGGACGAATATGGATTTGTTCGAGATATGGCCATGCCCAGCTAGCAGTATTACACATGTAAATCAAGCCATATCAAGGACAAGTATAGGATTAAACTGTTATCAATTACTATCAGTGCTATAACAAGTAACCAAATGTAAGGACGTGTGTTATGTACATGTAACAGTATATACAGTTAACAAGGTGCTAACGGTAAACAGATGTAACTTTACGATTATATAATCCAAAATAAAGATAGACTATAACTAATATGTACTTCAAAATGGTAGCATGACACAAGCTGGGTTACAAAATGATATTGTTTCATTCAATTAACAATAACGAGATACGTCTTTAGATAATTGGAGTTATACGAAACAGGTTAATACCGTTAAGCTGTTGAGAGATCGAACACGAATGGATCGATTGGAACATTAATGCGCGATCGATTGAAACGTACAAAAGAATACAAATTGAGTTTTATAAAATAATATCATTATATACTTGTCATTAAGATATTAATTGAATTAACAACTGTGATGTTAAATATTAGGATATCAATTTTAATATCTCCGACGTCTAAATAAAGAGAATCACGTCAAAATCAAATCAATGTAATACAAATAGTGTGTAAATAATTAGATAGCTTTAAGCAGAACGTTTGGTGAAATATTTATATACAAATAATGATATTGGGTAGGACAAATGTAAGAAGTGACTTACCTGAGATACAGCAAGCCAACACTGTGTCTCAGTTCGGAAGTTTTGTCCTTTATATCGGTTTCAAAGACTGATTGAGAAGTGAATAAAGGACGGCGTAATAACATTAAAACATTCCAATGAGCAAAACTAAATTTCCTTGAGAATTCTTGGAACATGCGTCAATTTAACAAACTTCTCTCTATTAGAACTTATGAGCTAATAACACTCGAAGACAATTGGTCTTAACAGCGTTAGGTCATTGAAACAGAAGGGCTGCTGCGGCGACTGCTTGTAAAGAAGGGGACTGGATGACAGTAATTGGAGATTTGTGACGCTAGGTGGCACTGGGAGAACACATCCCTAATCCCTGCCGACAGATCAATCAGCCACACGTCGGACCATTCAAATAAAACAAACCTAGTTTTTAAAATTCTGTGGGAATTACTGCTTGATGACGTCACACACAGTTATTTTTTTTAATGTTGAATATCTAATCATATTTCATATATATCAGAATAGGAATACTTTTTAGAAGAAAAAATCTATTTTCTTATTAAAGACATGACAACGAATGGTAGATTGTTTGTAACATACTTCAACAGGGTTTCACAGAGGACATCTTGACGCATGCGTAAATGAAGCAGGAAACGTTGAATCTTCTGGAGCAATGATATTTCGTCTCAGTATAATTGTATTGTCTGTGTTCTGTTCCTGCTCAGTTTTGGCTGTTGTTCTTTATGAAATTGGAATCAACTTTTTTGTTCCTTTTTATTCATTTTGTAATGAGGCTATGCATTTTAAGTTTTTTCCTTTTTGTAAATCGATTGTATATACATAAAAATACGACATTGGTTAATCAAAGTTTATTGTTGCAATATTACATTTCAAAACATTGGTAAATTCACACTAGTTCAAAACCTGAAATGTTATCCGTACAGGAATTTTGAATTATTTTTCATTCAGCCCGTAAATATAAAACAGGCTTTATAATCAATTCAGTAAATTCCGTCGACTTTTTCTTTTGAAGAAGTTTTAGGGGAATTGGTAGGTTTTAACGCGTTAGTAATGCTAGCTATGTTCAGTAAATTGTATTTAACAGCAGATTAACAGGTTTGTCGAACGACGGCGTGTGACATGTCAATCCCAATAAACACCATTGTCCATCAATAGCGAGACAATGTTCGAAAGTAATAAACAAAGAAACAAGGTACGACCAAGGTCGCCGTGGGAAGGTTTAAGTGCTTCCGGTTTCCGTTTCACAAATGATCAAAGGTGGTTTTAACCATATTTATACCGGAAGTACAATTGTGATTGAAATTTCTACGGAAATCGTTTACTTGTTTTGAAATATGATATAATTTGTCAAGGACAAGGTTTATTTGTCAAAAGTATTTACAATACTAAGGTCGTTCAGTAAGTGTTACATGTTTTGATAACGGACAAAAACACTCGGTAATTTCCAGCAGTAATCGCCACCAATCAGAAGTGGCGTGACCTCGGTTTGACATATTCCGTCTTGTTTGGTGTTGTTATGTCGGGTTTGTCCCAACCATTACTCAATATCAGATAAAACACACCATTAGGTTCTCGGACGGCTTCCCTTAGGTGTCAATACGTTAACCATATAGGTCAGATCGTCCAGCAGTTCCTTTACATATTGCTGATGTTTCCTGTAATACGAATTGTTTGATTTGAAACAAAACATGAATGAACAGAATTTATGAATGGACAAACATTATGCCTAGTTTAGCACTATATGACACGAGAAATTGGCAACATTTCCAAGTTCAAAAATATCGATTAAATCTACTTTACGGACATTCTGTAGCTATACTGTAGGGTACAGAAACACTTTATAAGGATGTTATACATCAGTTACACGTATACATCGAAGATGTGAACAGCTTTGCCTTTGTTCTGTCAAATTAGTAAACCGTGCTTTTTTCTGTATATTTCCAGTATTATTTGTGCTTACTACATGTACCTGTATGTGTATTTATGAAAATATCGCCTCATCTAAATTAATAATTCAGATTTTGTATAAACGATCCTCGTATTTTTATCAATCTTATTATTGTGCACTGACTATAATCTGATTACCTTGAGTCTGGATTTATTTTTCATAAACATTTACATCTTATTTCTTATATTTATTTACATAACACAATTCATTTTTAAAGAGTCAGAGTCATGTTGTCTTTGTGCACACGGAGTTGTGTCGATCTCTATGATACATACTTCAATCACAAAGTGTAAAATAGAAACAGTCATTTCAATTTGAATAATTTTCTTTTCCAAATCTCTGCTCATTTTTTGAACAATAAATTCTATAGAAACGTATAATAAAAATGTTTGTTTCGATTATTTGAAAATCATTTAAAAGTTTTAGTGGTCCATTTCAATGCAACATCATTTTATTTAAATGGCAACTGAAATGTTTCTTTAACTGTCGATTCCCTGAGAAAATGACAATTTCAACGTTACGAAAAACGATGATTCATATACTCCCCAGTGTGCACTAAATTACATAATATTAAGGAATTTGATGTATTGAGAACACTTATTGCAGCGATCCTAGAATTTAATTGGTCCCCAGCCCAAACTATAAGTGACAATTGGATCCACGTTTAACGGTAGCAACGAAAAATAAAACCGTCTGTCTAGACGCCTTGTCGGCAGGATCGGTTCTTTGGTACACCCTGTCAAAGTTTGAATGTAGATTATCATCTATGACGAAAGTCTAAAAAACATTTCAATGCATTGTTGCATGACAATTATAAACCGTAAGATCATTAGCGTGGTGACGATATACATTGCTGTATATACACCATTAACCGTAGTTACACTAGTATGATGACGATATACATTGTTGTATAACACCATTAACCGTAGTTACACTAGGATGATGACGATATACATTATTGTATAACACCATTAACCACAGTTACACTAGGATGATGACGATATACATTGTTGGATAACACCATAAACCGCAGTTACACTAGGATGATGACGATATACATTGTTGGATAACACCATAAACCGCAGTTACACTAGGATGATGACAATATACATTGTTGTATAACACCATAAACCGTAGTTACAATAGGATGATGACGATATACATTGTTGTATAACACCATACACCGTAGTTACACTAGGATGATGACGATATACATAGTTGTATAACACCATTAACCGCAGTTACACTAGGATGATGACGATATACATTGTTGTATAACACCCCACAGTTACACTAGGATGATGACGATATACATTGTTGTATAACACCCCACAGTTACACTAGGATGATGACGATATACATTGTTGGATAACACCATAAACCGCAGTTACACTAGGATGATGACGATATACATTGTTGGATAACACCATAAACCGCAGTTACACTAGGATGATGACAATATACATTGTTGTATAACACCATTAACCGTAGTTACACCAGGATGATGACGATATACATTGTTGTATAACACCATACACAGTAGTTACACTAGGATGATGACGATATACATTGTTGGATAACACCATAAACCGCAGTTACACTAGGATGATGACAATATACATTGTTGTATAACACCATAAACCGTAGTTACAATAGGATGATGACGATATACATTGTTGTATAACACCCCACAGTTACACTAGGATGATGACGATATACATTGTTGTATAACACCCCACAGTTACACTAGGATGATGACGATATACATTGTTGGATAACACCATAAACCGCAGTTACACTAGGATGATGACGATATACATTGTTGTATAACACCATTAAAAGTAGTTACACTAGGATGATGACGATATACATTGTTGTATAACTCCATACACCGTAGTTACACTAGGATGATGACGATATACATAGTTGTATAACACCATTAACCGCAGTTACACTAGGATGATGACGATATACATTGTTGGATAACACCATAAACCGCAGTTACACTAGGATGATGACGATATACATTGTTGGATAACACCATAAACCGCAGTTACACTAGGATGATGACAATATACATTGTTGTATAACACCATAAACCGTAGTTACAATAGGATGATGACGATATACATTGTTGTATAACACCCCACAGTTACACTAGGATGATGACGATATACATTGTTGGATAACACCATAAACCGCAGTTACACTAGGATGATGACGATATACATTGTTGGATAACACCATAAACCGCAGTTACACTAGGATGATGACGATATACATTGTTGTATAACACCATTACTCGCAGTTACACTAGGATGATGACGATAAACATTGTTATATAACACCATTAACCGTAGTTACACTAGGATGATGACGATATACATTATTGTATAACACCATAAACCGTAGTTACACTAGGATGATGACGATATACATTGTTGTATAACACCATAAACCGTCGTTACACTAGGATGATGTAGATATACATTGTTGTATAACACCATACACTGTAGTTACACTGGGATGATATGACGATATACATTGTTGTATAACACCATTACCCGCAGTTACACTAGGATGATTACGATATACATTGTTGTATACCACCACTAACCGTAGTTACACTAGGATAATGACGATATACATTGTTGTATGACACCATTAACCGTAGTTACCCTAGGATGATGACGATGTACATTCTTGTATAACACCATTAACCGCAGTTACACTATGATGATGACGATATACATTATTGTATAACACCATTAACCACAGTTACACTAGGATGATGACGATATACATTGTTGTATAACACCATAAACCGTAGTTACACTAGGATGATGACGATATACATTGTTGTATAACACCATTAACCGTAGTTACACTAGGATGATGACGATATACATTGTTGTATAACACCATTAACCGTAGTTACACTAGGATGATGACGATATACATTGTTGTATAACACCATTAACCGTAGTTACACTAGGATGATGACGATATACATTGTTGTATAACACCATTAACCGTAGTTACACTAGGATGATGACGATATACATTGTTGTATAACACCATTAACCGTAGTTACACTAGGATGATGACGATATACATTGTTGTATAACACCATTAACCGTAGTTACACTAGGATGATGACGATATACATTGTTGTATAACACCATTAACCGTAGTTACACTAGGATGATGACGATATACATTGTTGTATAACACCATTAACCGTAGTTACACTAGGATGATGACGATATACATTATTGTATAACACCATTAACCGTAGTTACACTAGGATGATGACGATATACATTGTTGTATAACACCATAAACCGTAGTTACACTAGGATGATGACGATATACATTATTGTATAACACCATTAACAGTAGTTACACTAGGATGATGACGACATACATTGTTGTATAACACCATAAACCGTAGTTACACTAGGATGATGACGATGTACATTTGCTAAATGACATTAAAATACAGTTTGTATGTGTATCAAAAACACCGTGATGACATGTACATTGTTGTATGTGGTATCACAAACAATCAAATGTCTTGCCCGGGATTGTGAAAACAAAAGACTTTACAAGTGTTATCATTACCTTGATAGGCTTTCTGTCAATTCAGATTTGTAAGATACAGTAAAATAACATTGCGATTGTCTGAAAGTAAGGTAGTTAAAGTATGAAGCCTATAACAAATCAAAAGACCGATATATCAAATGTTTAGTGGAGAGGCCAACACCATGACCAACAGGGGCCGCTCACTACTAAGCAGTATGACAAGCTGGACAATTTCGACTTTCCGACCGTGAAGTTTATCTTTCTTGGTAGCAATATTCTCCGACCAAAACGTCGTTCCGTTAATACGTCCCTTTAACAAAGAAGACAAAAACATTAATAATGTGCAACGGGCTCGACCACGCACGTTAGTTTATTACACAATAACTCACTTTCACCAACTACAAAACCACACATCACAAATAACCATTTCTCAAATATCTACTCCGCGTCCTCCCTTTCAAAAAATCAAATTATACTTCATCTTTGTATAATATGTTTAAATTTTCCAAAAAACAGTAACTAACAGTGTACGGGTATACCGGTGTGTGTACCCGTGTACGTGGTATCGCTGAATATATACACCCGAAACACTGCTCACCCCGTGACGTCACTCCGGTATCGGAGAAAACAATTTCATCCTAATTCATTCCATTCAAACGAATACAATTATATTCTCTGCTTCCTCAAGCGATGTTTACATGTCGCAATCGAATCGGTACTAAGGGCTTGCACCGAATATGATGACTTCCGCGAAAGATGGACAAGTTTTATGGTCAACATCAGAAATATGATGTTTCTTTGTATGACATGAAGAAAGATGCTTTTGATTTTGCTCATTAGAGTGCCTTGCGGTTTTGTTGTCACTCCCCGAGTTATCGATGTGAGGACATAACTTAGATTCGACTTAGATTTACACTGTGGGTGTCGTGTCATCCATGAAGCAGAAGACGCTTATCAATCCGGAACACCTGGTCTTATTCTCATTGTAAGTTTTCGATGGTCTCCATGTAAATATTTTTCTAGATCATATTTGTACAAGTTTTATCCATTTCGAAGTTGAATGATGGTTTTGTTGACACTTCGGTATTCTCTTGTTTCTTTTTTATAGTCTAGAACTACCGTCCCAGGACTATGAAAGGTCGATACAAACAACTAGTTCTTGTGAGGAAAATCAATGGTCGAAGTATTTGACATCATAATATTTTGATCTACATGTTTCTAATATGACTCTAAAAAGTACAAAATACTGTCAGTCAAAATTCTTTTATAATCTCGTAGCTGGATAAAGTTCTACTTTTGTACGAGTTTTATATGATGTTTTTAATCTAAGCTTAGTAGTACAAGATTCCTTTTATGAAGTTTATGTACATGCAAATACATTCAAATACAAATAAAAACATGAAAAGCTACACAGAGCGTGCTGCTTCAGGGAGTGTCCTCCTTTGACGTCTTCTGACTGTGTCCTCCCCGAGATGCCTTCTGACATAGTCTTTTCTAGGACGATTTCTAACATTGTATCATATTTACAAGGCAGATATCTTCTATGAAGCAGAAAACGCTTAACCTTCCGGAACACATGGTCTTTTGCTCCTTGTTATTTTTCAAAAGTATCCGTGGAAGTCTTTCGTTTGTTTTATGTTTTCCCAGTTTTATCGAATTTCAGTTTGAATAACGGTTTTGCTGACCCTTTAGCTTTCTTTTGTTATTTTATTGTTTTTCCCTTCTGCCATCCGACAGTCTCATCCCAAAATGTCACTGGACAGTGTCCTCCCCGGGTACCTTCTGTTATCTGACAGTGTCCTCCCCGGGATACCCTCTGTCATCTGACAGTGTCCTAACCGAGATAATCTGACAGTGTCCTAACCGGGATACCTTCTGTCATCTGACTGTGTCCTCCCCGGGATACTTTCTGTCATCTGACAGTGTCCTCCCCGGGATACCTTCTGTCATCTGACGGTGTCCTAACCGAAAACCCTTCTGACATCTGACAGTGTCCTCCCCGGGATACCTTCTGTCATCTGACAGTGTCCTCCCCGGGAAACATGTACATTCTGTCATCTGACAGTGTCCTAACCGAGAAACCTTCTGACATCTTACAGTGTCCTCACCGGGATACATTCTGTCATCTGACAGTGTCCTCCCCGGGATACCCTCTGTCATCTGACAGTGTCCTAACCGAGATAATCTGACAGTGTCCTAACCGGGATACCTTCTGTCATCTGACTGTGTCCTCCCCGGGATACTTTCTGTCATCTGACAGTGTCCTCCCCGGGATACCTTCTGTCATCTGACAGTGTCCTCCCCGGGATACCTTCTGTTTTCTGACAGTGTCCTCCCCGGGGTACCTTCTGTCATCTGACAGTGTCCTCCCCGGGATACCTTCTGTCATCTGACAGTGTCCTAACCGAAAACCCTTCTGACATCTGACAGTGTCCTCCCTGGGATACCTTCTGTCATCTGACAGTGTCCTCCCCGGGAAACATGTACATTCTGGCATCTGACAGTGTCCTAACCGAGAAACCTTCTGACATCTTACAGTGTCCTCCACGGGATACATTCTGTCATCTGACAGTGTCCTCCCCGGGATACCTTCTGATATATTACAGTGTCCAACGGTATATCTTCTGATCGGGATACCTTCTGACATCTTACAGTATCCAACGGGATACCTTCTGACCGGGGTACCTTCTGACATCTTACAGTGTCCAACGGTATATCTTCTGATCGGGATACCTTCTGATATATTACAGTGTCCAACGGGATACCTTCTGTCATCTGACAGTGTCCTAACCGCGAAACCTTCTGACATCTTACAGTGTCCAGCGGGATACCTTCTGACCGGGATACCTTCTGATATATTAAAGTGTCCAACGGGATACCTTCTGACCGGGATACCTTCTGACATCTTACAGTGTCCAACGGGATACCTTCTGACCGGGATACCTTCTGACATCTTACAGTGTCCAACGGTATATCTTCTGATCGGGATACCTTCTGACATCTTACAGTATCCAACGGGATACCTTCTGACCGGGATACCTTCTGACATCTTACAGTGTCCAACGGTATATCTTCTGATCGGGATACCTTCTGACATCTTACAGTGTACATTCAAGGATGCTTTCTGACAGTGTCCTCCCTTGATGCTCGTTAACAATAACCTCTCTCTGTACTGACATTTTTCTCCCTGCATGTCTTCTGACATTGTCCTACCCGATGGCTTCCCCGCCATACAAACACCGCTGTTTCAGTAAACAGTTAGATTATATCTTAAGCTAATTACTTTTCAAAATGTCAAACATAGCTAGTTTATATATTCAAATTTAGGAGCGATGATTGTTCTGTCAATACCGATATCGCTCCGGTTCTCCTGGTTTATAACCAAACGAGTTTTATATAGATGAGTAACCATGTCTGCGATTTAGAACAGAACATGTTTTTAAAAATAAATTCTTTTATCGATGATACATCATTTTGTCGGTTAAATGTCAGACAGTATTAGTCTACCATAGATACGTGTTCAACTTCTGTTTTATATCCAAGCGTCATTGCTCATAATTGGCATGTATTATCATGAAAAGAACGTTTGTACTTACTGATGCCAAACCTTTTACACAATACTGCACAATTCTTTAAAAGCGGTTCATAGAAACGGTTTATCACTTTGAATGCCATGTCACTTTTGGTTACAAAACATGCTGTGTTAGACAGGACTTATGGCAGTCTAAGTTCTACTTAGAGGAAACGTACGTAAGGTTATTTAAGGACTGACCAAGATTTTATTTTGGTATATACGGTATATACCGAAAACAAATTGTGTACTTTGCATAAATCCACTAAACGGTTTATGAAAAAAGGGCACAATTTTTTTTCGGTATATACCGTATATACCAAAACAAAATCTTGGGCATTCTTTATAATTTAATTTAAAAAAAGTAGACAAACACGTTGTAAATGCACAGTTAAGATTTATTTTATTTTTACGTAAACTAAACAATTGCGCTAAAAAAAGCTGCGTTGTAATTGCATTCTGAAGTGTAAAAAGTAGTTCCGTCATCAGTTGTTTTTCTTTTTAGGTATATACGATATATACCAAAAAATATATAATGGGGAGACAGGCAAAAGCAAATTATATAAGCATAATCTGGAGAACATCCCATTTAATCAAATGGAGTTAAAAAAAAATACTAAAATAATGCATAAGTTTTTTAAAACAAAAAGATATTTAAAAAAATGTATTTTAGATGTTAATCCGTCTTTCTGGTCTGAAATCAGTGTGACATTTGATATTAACGTTAATTATTGATATATCTGACTGTTATGGTCATCGTGATGATTTGATTGCTATGATATTACAGTATCGACCAAGAATTGGATTGTGTTACAAACAAACAACTATCCCTTAGTCCGTTGCTATAGTTTAAATTGCAGGATTGGAAATAAAATCTTTACGTCACAACCTGTAGGACTTGTATGTGTTTTGTCGACGGCTACATTGGTGCAAACCTATGTATTAGTTGACTTTATTCTAGGATATATGCTCAAGACAGCTCGGGCGACCTATTACTGGCACAAGGAATCTAAGGCGTGCCGATCCCATGATAAGCCTGTCACATACTGCAGCACACACATCAGACAGTGATGCCTACAGAATGCTTTGTTATATCTTATATAGGTATTATATATATCAGTGTATCCAAATTGATTAATTGATGATTTTTTTTCTTTTGCAGACCACGACATATTGATAGGAGCAGCTAAACTATAATGAAAATCTACGGACCAGACATACACTAACGATGAGTCACGCACGCACTCTGATATCTACTGACCCTGCCAATGCTTGTCCTCCAAAGGAATACACATATTAATATACAAAATATGTTTTATCCATTTAACAGTGGCTGGGGAATTAACCGCGACGTGTCCCTTTTCCCGAGGGTATCGGGTAGGGAACTAACATACAGATATTTGAGATGAGACTCTCTTCCTAGGGGTATCGAGAGAAAGCTAACGAAACAGATTCCCATCAAGATATGTTGTCTTGGCAAAGTGTTTGCATCTACGTTATCTGACAGTCTAGACGCGACAGAATCAATGACGTCATTTTTTTAAAACTAATATACAAACGTCAAATCCAGAAATAGAAGTACATCTTGGCAGTGCAGGGAGGCCTACTGACACACGTTCTCCTATAATTGTTAATAGGAGAGGACATACATCAACGCAAAATAGCAAAATTGACACTCCTCTATAACGTGTATCCCAATCCATTGGTTGTCTTATTGATATGGTCTCTTTAATTTTAAGTTAATCGTTGAGGAGAAGCGTTGATGTCCACAATGAAAATCGCCCATAGTGAAAAAGGCGGCGTCCGATTTATAAGTAACTCGAATTACAAAAAGCAAGTCTCGCCCAATTCAAACATCACACGACGTCAACATAAAACGTTACTCTAAATTATTGTTATTAAATCAACGTCGGATGAAATAAATCGACATCTGGGCCCAGTTGTTCAACAGGTGATTAGCTCAATCACCGTTTAACAACATGTTAAATCTCTAACTATTTGATTAACATACACGGTAAAACATTGTTACTGTGCATTTTTATTCTTTAATTCATTTTACTCTCCTTAAATATTTGCTCTATGGAAAGTTTTAACCCAGTTTATGGTTATGAATTTGTGCAATCCACTGATTCAGCGTATCACCTTTTGAACTGCTGCAACCTGATTTAAGTCATCAGAGAGGAAGAGAAAATGACGTCCAATTTAAAAGCCACACACAGTGAACAGAGCGGAAGCCCAACATAACAATCATACATACTGTGCTACAAAAACTGAGGTCCGAGTAAAAGTCGCGACCATTAAACAATCGCCCAATGCATTATAAGTTACCATCTTTGAGAGTATTTCGTCTTAAAGTAAGATTTGATTCACCATTGGTTATGTGTCGCAATTAGATCTGTCTTCATGGCTTTATATGACCCAGTTGAATAAAAAGAAACAAAAAGATACCGTCAAGTAACAGCGCAAATGAAGCGATTGTTTAGCTACCAGTTATGATCAAGATACAAAAATGAAATAATCTAAAGTTTCTTTTCCTGTCCTGTTACTTTATTTAACATGTTTGGCTGTTACATAATAACTATTTATCAGTTTTCACGAGGTGACGGGAGAATTATACATACTTTTTACCTCATTTTCTTAATGCCGTGCAGTTATATTTTAATCGTGCCATCTTGTTGTTATAACGGAGATTAATATCTACTTACCAGGACTTGTATGCGTCCGTCCGCACAGACCCCCCCNTACTTATATTCCTATCTATAACAACACGATCCGAGTTTTATATATACCAGCATATAAAGCATTATGCCGGCGTTGCTCTTAGCCAAAGTGAATTTCTCTATTTTTTATTTTATGAATGGAATATCTGTGTGAATGTGCTTTTTCCATTGCACGTCAATAACAATATCAATAAACATTGAAAGCCAGAGGTATGTTAATTCATTCAGATATTGATAAACGTGAGCTCAGCTACATTACTGGTCAAATCAAGCAACTTTACGGAAAAAAATCTAGAAAAAAAGAAAGAAACATACGTTATATTTAAGAGCATATCTATACAATGGACACTGTAGTTCATGAAAACATGTCAAAACATTAAATCTCTATTTCGTTTACAAACATATACATACAAATACAGTTTTCGTGTGTGTGTAATCGATGTTTATCTGACAAACAAATTGTCGTGTTACTTATCAAATAATTGACTGAAGTCCAACGGTTGAACATTTGTCTATCATACATTTGTGTCACTGAGATAAATAGTTCATGCTGTACCTCGGTGATTCGTCAATATACAATAGACTATATGATTTATATCGGTGATTCCTTACAAAAGCGCATCAGATAAGTGCCATTTTGTCAGGTCTGGGGTCCCTAACTTAGGCTATATGTAAGAACGATATTTTGTTTAAGCCATGTCAACAGTGTTTAAGTTTTGACGTTTTTGAGACAAGTTCTGTCATTTTTGTGTCAACTCAGCGGTTTATGATTTGTGACGAACACTATCAACCTTGAGATATATATCTGATACAGATTCTATTATCTGTATATATCGTCGGTGGTTCCTAATTGGTGATATATATGAAGAAGATTGCATTATTTGTGTCTCATAACGATGGTTCCTAGTTTGTGATATATATGAAACAAATAACATAACTTGTGCGTCTGGTCGCGTCGGTGTCTCTTATCTTGTCATGTAGAGGAGAGAAATTATATAATTTGTGTCACGCCGATGATTCCTATCTTGTGATGTAGAGGAGAGAAATTAAATAATTTGTGTCACGCCGATGATTCCTATCTTGTGATGTAGAGGAGAGAATTATATAATTTGTGTCGCGTCGGTGGTTCGTATCTTGTAATGTAGAGGAGAGAATTATATAATTTGTGTCGCGTCGGTGATTCCTATCTTGTCATGTAGAGGAGAGAAATTATATAATGTGTGTCACGCCGATGATTCCTATCTTGTGATGTAGAGGAGAGAAATAAAATAATTTGTGTCACGCCGATGATTCCTATCTTGTGATGTAGAGGAGAGAATTATATAATTTGTGTCGCGTCGGTGGTTCTTATCTTGTAATGTAGAGGAGAGAATTATATAATTTGTGTCGCGTCGGTGATTCCTATCTTGTCATGTAGAGGAGAGAAATTATATAATGTGTGTCACGCCGATGATTCCTATCTTGTGATGTAGAGGAGAGAAATAAAATAATTTGTGTCACGCCGATGATTCCTATCTTGTGATGTAGAGGAGAGAATTATATAATTTGTGTCGCGTCGGTGGTTCTTATCTTGTAATGTAGAGGAGAGAATTATATAATTTGTGTCGCGTCGGTGTCTCTTATCTTGGCATGTAGTGGAGAGAAATTATATAATTTGTGTCACGCCGATGATTCCTATCTTGTAATGTAGAGGAGAGAATTATATAATTTGTGTCGCGTCGGTGTCTCTTATCTTGTCATGTAGAGGAGAGAATTATATAATTTGTGTCACGCCGATGATTTCTATCTTGTGATGACTAAGAAGACATTTTATCATTTGAGTCACGTCGGTGGTTCTTAGCTTGTGATATACAAGAGAGAGATTAAAATATTTTCTGCAACGTCGGAGATCGTATTTCTCTTACTAGATAAACCTGATATTAGTATTAACTGATTTTGCGTTTATTGATATTTAATAAGGTAAGGGAACTTTACATGGGAGGGTGTATGTTACTAATGAGGAAAAGAAAGTTAAATATCATGTAGCTGTCATGGTGGCTTTCGAGGTTGTGATTGAGGTGATCATCGATACCGTACAATAGGTAAATGTGTAACATATGAAAATGACAAGCCAGAAAGTATGATGGCTTTATTTTCAAGTTTTGTTATTCAAAGCGAAGTCATGGTCAAAATATCTAAATTCAAAAATCCCTTGTATTGAATAGCTTCAGCATTATGCAAAAGTAGACAAGCTAGAATTGACTCGCACAAAGCATACCCAGCCTTCATTCCAATGATAACTTGCACAAATCTCTCCTTTGCCCGAGTTTGGATGAGGCTAACATACACAGTATGTTCAGGTACCCTTCATCGGCTTTACATTTATAATAACTTAAGATCGCCTTTTAACATTGCATATTTTTGAATTGCAACAACCCCATTGCATTTCCAGTAAATCGTTTTGAAATCATTTGCATTGATCCCCTGTAATTGGAGGTTAAGGTAGATGACGCCATATTGGATCAAGTTAAGATTACTATTTAACGTTACAATATCAAAATATATCACTATTAGTCAGACAAAGACTGTATGAGATCGAAAATAGCCGAACTATAGTTCACTTAGTGCTATTAATTTCTAGAAAATATTAATTGACTTCACGTAAATATGCATCATATTATCTTGTTTATCATCGTGCAGTAAGTATAAAACCGTTTGAAAAAAAAAAAAAAGATGTTGAATTATTTTAAAATGGGAACTGCTCGTCTTGTCCATATGAAAACAATATATCTTGTACGAGTTTAAAGCGTATTGAGAAATAAGTAGCATTTCCAGCTGGACAAAAAAGATGAATAACACTAATAGTTGAAAAGTTTACATGGGAAATGTCGACACGTTTTGAGAAACCCACAAGAGAACATGTTTAAATGTAACTAAACTGTTTCCAGCCCTGCCCGAACGCACAAATGTCAAACAGGCGTGAATATAATGCTAACAAGGACCCTGAGCATCCAATAAACGTTCACTCCTTAAGTGCCTGTTATAAGATGTGAAATGAAGACCATAAAATTATTTGGAAGTAAAGAGCAACTGGTATGTTCTAAATTAATAGTATCCCACAACGTCTTAAAGTTCAGCTATTTCGGTATCAAGGTTCAAAAGTTTATTTCCAAATCAGTATACATTTTTCTGATATTGTCAAAAATAAATAGAAATCATGAATATTAAAAATCAGAAAGAACTTGAAGAGATTTTCCATATATTGTGCCTTTATGTAGGAGCATGCGTTACATAAAACCACCTGTTACGAATAATATATACTAAACAATGAACTACATATACTGAAGAATGGATTTGTATTGTTCCAAACAGGTAATATAACTAAGCCTACCTACCTTTTTCAGAGCGACTCATCCGGATCCGGAACGCAGGTCATAAGCTGTCCAGTGAGGACATTAGATCGATACAGAATAGCCTCTAAGACACCGACACTATCTGTCCCACGGTGCTGGACCAACACTGGGGATCACAGCGTGGCTATAATGGGGCCGCTATACCACTAATAAGCTCGATTTGACGACAATTTTTAATCTGTGGCGTAGGAGTTGCTAGGAACTTTTCTATTCTCAAATTATATGTTTATTACTGGGAAAGAGTAGCCGACAGTGGGAAAGGACATTTATCGGCCTGACTCGCCTGATGTAGTCTGACGTTTACCAGTCTCTTCCCCTGGCGCTGCATTATATATCACGCTTACTTTTATGTTGACGCACTCGTCAAGTAGATGTCACACGTAATCATGGTGACGGGACAGCCAGTACGAATGAGGCTAGCGTGTACACGTAATCAGGGTGACGGGACGGCCGATACGGAGGAGGCTAGCGTGTAAACGTAAGCATGCTGACGGAACAGCCGGAATGGAGGAGGTTAGCTGTAAACGTAATCACGGTGACGGGACGGCCGATACGGAGGAGACTAGCGTGTACACGTAATCACGGTGAAGGGGACGGCCGATACGGAAGAGGCTAGCGTGTAATCGTGATCACGGTGACGGCACAGCCGATACGGATCCGGAGGAGCCCGTCCGGATGAGGCTAGCGTGTATACGTTATCACGGTGACGGGACAGCCGGTACGGAGGAGGCTAGCGTGTAAACGTAATCACGGTGACGGGACGGCCGGTACGGAGGAGGCTAGAGTGTAAACGTAGCATGGTGACGGGACAGCCGGTACGGATGAGGCTAGCGTGTAAACGTAATCAAGGTGACGGGACTACCGGTACNATTACCATGAACACGTTATCACGGTGACGGGACGGCCGATACGGAGGAGGCTAACGTGTAAACGTAAGCATGATGACGGGACGGTAGGTAAGGATGGAATTACCATGAAAACGTCATCAAGGTGACGGGACGGCCGATACGGAGGAGCTAGCGTGTACACGTAATTACGGTGAAGGGGACGGCCGGTACGGAATAGGCTAGCTTGTTATCGTAATCACGGTGACGGGACGGCCGGTACAAAGGAGCTCGAGACTAGCATGTAAACGTACGCACAGTAACGGGACTGCCGGTACAGAGCTCGAGGAGCCTAGCGTGTAAACGTACGCACAGTAACGGGACGGCCGGTACAGAGGAGGCTAGCGTGTAATCGTAATCACGGTGACGGGACGGCAGGGACGGTGTAGGCTAGCGTGTAAACGTAAGCATGGTGACGGGATGGAAGGTATGGAGGAGGCTAGCGTGTAATCGTAAGCATGGGGACAGGACGGCCAGTACGGAGGAGGTTAGCTGTAAACGTAATCACGGCGACGGGACGGCCGATATAGAGGAGACTAGCGTGTACACGTAATCACGGTGAAGGGGACGGCCAGTACGGAGGAGGCTAGCGTGTAAACGTAAGCACGGTGACGGGACGGTAGGTATTGAGGAGGCTAGCGGGTAATCGTAAGCATGGTGACAGGACGGTCAGTACGGAGGAGGCTAGCTGTAAACGTAATCACGGCGACGGGACGGCCGGTACTGAGGAGACTAGCGTGTAATCGTAATCACGGTGACGGGACGGCAGGTACGGTGTAGGCTAGCGTGTAAACGTAAGCATGGTGACGGGACAGCGGGTACGGAGGAGGCTAGCTTTTAAACGTAATCACGGTGACGGGACGGCCGGTACGGATGAGGCTAGCGTGTAAACGTAAGCAAGGTGACGGGACGGCTGGTACGGATGAGGCTAGCGTGTAAACATAAGCATGGTGACGGGACGGCCGGTACGGTGGATGCTAGCGTGTAAACGTAATCACGGTGACGGGACGGCCGATATGGAGGAGGCTAGAGTGTAAACGTAGCATGGGTAAGGGACAGCCGGTACGGAGGAGGCTAGCGTGTAAACGTAATCAAGGTGACGGGACTACCGGTACAGAGGGGGCTAGCGTGTAAACGTAAGCATGATGACGGGACGACCGGTACGGAGGAGGCTAGCGTGTAATCGTAATCACGGTGACGGGACGGCAGGGACGGTGTAGGCTAGCGTGTAAACGTAAGCATGGTGACGGAACAGCCGGAACGGAGGAGGTTAGCTGTAAACGTAATCACGGTGACGGGACGGCCGATATGGAGGAGGCTAGAGTGTAAACGTAGCATGGGTAAGGGACAGCCGGTACGGAGGAGGCTAGCGTGTAAACGTAAGCATGGTGGCGGGATGGAAGGTATGGAGGAGGCTAGCGTGTAATCGTAAGCATGGTGACAGGACGGTCAGTACGGAGGAGGCTAGCTGTAAACGTAATCACGGCGACGGGACGGCCGATATAGAGGAGACTAGCGTGTACACGTAATCACGGTGAAGGGGACAACCGGTCCGGGAGGTGATACCTTGTAAATGAAAAAGTGAATACAATTTTGGTTTGTATCAAAGGTGTAAACTTCAAATTATAAATTAGACAACAACAAAAATAGAGATATTTTACTGAAAATGGAAAAATATCAATTCAAATAAATCGAATTGACGCCAAACTTGCAGCGACATAACGTCATATCATTGTCTTTGTATTGTGATGCCATGTCCATAACATACTTAAAAGACGTATATTACAGAGCGTTTACAAACAACTATTGCATCAAGAACCCAAAATCCCCAACACAGTCTAAGGAAGTATCTACAACCATGCTATCGCTGCTTCTGAAACTCTTTTATATTTGTTTGCTTTCCTTTGACATGTCTCTTAACGGTTTTTGTTCGAAAAAAAAGTTCATAAGCAAATTGGATACACATGAGTAACTTCAACGGATGTTTCTTCCAGTTTAGTAAATTTTCTTTCGCTATATCTCTATATATATCTTACCGCTAAAAACATCCCTAAATACGTGGAAAAGACGCGGGTCATCTTGACGAAATGTTCCAGTTGTACATTAAGATGCCTTTTATTCTGTGTTTGGTTGAAGAGGACGTATGGAATGTCGTTAGGATGCCGCTTTCTCTCATATCCGGTCATGTAAGATTAATCATCTCACCCCCCCCCCCCCCCCCCCCCCCCCCCCCCCGGCTTTGCCGAGTGTTTGGCAACTTAAGAATCTTTCCCTGAGGATGTAGACTCCCCTATCTTACCCACAAGGGGGTGAATGATTCTTTTTCTCTTACCCTATTCTCCCAATGTGTATCATATACACAATGTTATGATAACGTTACATTCTAAATTCAGGGTTGACGTGACGTTGATGGATTGTGGACGTGACGTCATTGTATTGTTGAAGTGACGTCATACCATTGCTATGAATAGGGGAATCCACCCGTCTCAACCCTAGGGTGAGATTTCATTTTCTCTTACCCTGGACAGGGATATTCACCATTTTACCGGTGTGAGATTTTCTTTTCTCTTACCCTGGACAGGTGTATCCGCACTTTTACCGGTGCGAGATTTCCTTGTCTCACCCTAGGGTTGAGACGGGGGGATTCCCCTTTTCATAACAATGGCATGACGTCACTTCAACAATACAATGACGTCACGTCAACAATCCATCACGTCAACCCTGAATTTAGCATGTAACGTTATCATTACATTGTGTATATGATACACAATGGTAGAACAGGGTAAGAGAAAAATAATCATTCACCCCCTTGTGGATGAGATAGGGGAATCTCATCCCTCGGGAAAAGATTCTTAAGTTGCCAAACACTCGGCAAAGCCTCGTGTTTGGCAACTTAAGAATCATCCCCCTCGGGTTGAGATTCTCCAATCTCACCCCAAAGGGGGTGAATCTGCTATTAATCTCACCCTAGGGTTGAGACAAGCTACACATGCTCTTTGTACGTTCTCAACAATTCTATGACGTCAAAGCAACAATACCATGACGTCACGGCAATAATACAATGACGTCATGTCGACAATTCAATCGCATCATATCAACATTGTCTTGAATTGATGTAACGGCAATATTATTTAGATAAGAGGGTAAACAGGGTAAGAGAAAAATAATCATTCACCTCCTTGGGAGTGAGACAGGGGATCTCAACCCTCGCGGTAAGATTCTTAAGCTGTCAAACACTCGGCAAGCCTCGTGTTTGGCAACCTAATAATCTTACCCCTCGGGTTGAGATCCCCCTGTCTCACCCCCAAGGAGGTGAAAGATTCTATAAATCTCACACCGGTAAAAGTGCGAATACACCTGTCCAGGGTAAGAGAAAAATATACTCTTTCATGTTCAGGGGTATAAGATAGGGAAATTCCACCCTCGGGATTTTCAAATTTGAAAACCCCTCGGATGATATTTCCCTATCCTTAACCCCTGAAAATGAATGAGTCTTGTAGTCCATCAAGTTGTCGTCTTTTTCGTCGTCCCTGCATTCTGGAATTTCGGATAAGGTCGGACGTTTTACCAATCTACGTTGAGGCTTCTGCGTGGTTGTCGGTATAGGTCTACGTCATTTGTGTGTACTGAGGTGGCGGATTGATGTCAATGGTTAAGAATGTGTATATGTTCTTGTACTTATCCAACTCGCCTCGAAAGTATTTGAAATATCCGTCTTGGTGTTACGGCCCTGTTCTTCCTACTGCTGTCTATTGATATTTCATAAATTTACGTTTGCAATAAACACAATCACATTTAGGGACATATTTTGCTTCATGGTATATTGCATTGAACGTTTGGGAGTGTTTTCATTAGTAACCATAATGAAGCACGACCTTTGATTTTACCTTTGACCGGGCATAACAAACCCTTTAACCTTGACACTCCACTATAGTGTACCTATTTTGTGACCTCGAATACCAATCACCATCTGTTCGATGAGCTCTATTTTTATATGTCAGGTGTTTCTCAAATTTATTCGGATTTTGTCGGAGATATTTTACACATTGTGAAAAAAAACACAAATTCATGTTTGTGTCAAATTAGTGCCGTAAACTACGGTGTCAACAGTTACTGTTGCTTCGTTAAGATAAAACCGGGTAATGCGAAAGTCATATGCTCTTGCCAATTAAACGGGAAAGCTAAATCCCTACACAACTGATAGTGACCACGAGCGGCCATTGTGGCAAGCTGTTTCTGATCCCTACTGAGTGACAGACACACAGATCAATACAAATACTTATATTATGTATGAAACAAAACATACATACGATCAGCAGTGATCGGCAGATTAGATGTGTTATTCCCGGGCCATCGCCACTCTGTACATTCGCGCAGACGACAGCAACAGCTCGCCATAAAGTTTTGGCGGGAATGACATTCACGTTTGACGGGAGGTGATTAACTAATGTATAAATGTCACAATTCATTTCGTCAAAAATAGCTAAGCATTCCTAAAATCAATACCATACAAAGTTATCGCTAGTTTGCGTGATTTTCTATAAAAATGTTTAACTCCACTGTAAATTGGCATTAATATATCTTTATGGGATAATTTCATTACGTGTTAAACGGTTTTATTCTGATGGAATTCGCCCGTCAAACATCAGCATGATACAGACACAGCTTTCGTTCCGTTACTTATCGAGCTTGTGGTTCCGACGTATTCACCACGTTTCAGCAACACGTTCAGTGTAAGGGAGGTGAGGTCAGAAATATAGACGGGTTTTGTTTAAAAGTAGACATTTTTTTCTGTTTCCGGGAAAGATTCATTCTCATGGTACTCTACTAACTCTTGACATATATTAGAATCTTTAAAGAAGTGAATATTGGGATCGTTATGACTTTTGAAACACCGTATCAGATGGAGATAGCCGATATTGTATTATTTCTTTAATAAACCATAAAGGTAGAGAGGAGGTCAATTTTAATTCATCCAAGGTGGGAGTTGGTCCCTCCATTCATTCTTTAATCAACACAACAGAAAGTCAATTATTAACGATACTATAAAATAGAAATCAATAACCCACATTAGCAATGTGCAAAATGCAAATCGGACCTCACCTTTGATTTAACACCAACAGGACAGCGTGGACACAAAAAGAATAAAATAATTAACCCTCCCTCACCGGAAGTGTTTGGGCTACCTTAAGCATGTGTGAAACTTCTCAGGGTATTGAACTGTACTTGAGTATTTCGTCACGATCTAAACCCCTCACAATCAACAAATTGTCAAATAGGAATTTTATCGATTTTCTACGTACACCAATATCAACTTAATCTTATATTTAAGTCTCGCACTCGCAATTTGGTGTAAGATTTTTAACGTGTAACATCACTATGTAACGTTGTTTTTATTCAGGGTTATCTTTATTTTGTTATTGTTTTCTTGAGCATCGTTTGCTCGTTTTGTTATAATCGGACAATAGTTATACTGACAGCATGGCAAGATAAGACATGTTGCTAGCTGCTTATTTCCAGTCATTTCATTCTTCATATCAGATGTCAAGGAGAATTGCGGAAACGAGACATTTTAATAGATCATACTCAAGTCTTTCTATAAAGACTATCTAGTCAGTCGTCATTTAAATGTGTAGTTAACCATTTTTACTCGATCTTGTTCAACTTTTTTAACCAACATAACAACTTTCACTGTTAATGTCGGTGTGCATATGCGATACTGGAAGTAATGATTTTTCCTCCTCACATTTCGTTGATGTCAGATTAGAGTCCCAAAACGTGAATTGTTCGGGACCGGGTTCCGTTATTTTCGGGACATCGGCGGTCATGACTCCGCATCCGGTGAGTACATGTACACATTGATTTATATTTACTATGCTACTATCATAATCGAATGGTGGTCCATATAACTCTCGTACTCTTATTACATGAATAAACCTGATCTAACTTGTGATTTGGTGTTTGTCACTAAGTGGGTTCACAGTAGTCTTATGTTTAGTATAGCCTTACTGATCAGAGGCTGAAGAGGCTACATAGACCAGGGGTGGAAGAAGCCCCATTGACCAAAGGTGGAAGAGGCCCTATTGATCAAGGGTGGAAGAGGTCAACAGAACAGGAATGAAAGAGGCCCCATTGAACAAGGGTGGAAGAGGCCCAATATACCAGGGTTGGAAGAGTCTCCATTGACCAAGGGTGGAAGATGCCCCATTGACCAGGGGTGGAAGAGGCCCAATAGACCAGGTGTGAAAGAGGCCCAATAGACCAGGGTTGGAAGAGGCCCTATTGACCAAGGTGGAAGATGCCCCGTTGACCAAGGGTGGAAGAGGCCCAATAGACCAGGGGTGAAAGAGGCCCAATAGACCAGGGTTGGAAGAGGCCCCATTGACCAAGGGTGGAAGATGCCCCATTGACCAAGGGTGGAAGAGGCCCAATAGACCAGGGGTGAAAGATGCCCAATAGACCAGGGTTGGAAGAGGCCCCATTGACCAAGGATGGAAGAGCCCCATTAACCAAGGGTGGAAGAGGCCCCATTGACCAAGGGTGGAAGAGACCCCATTGACCAAGGGTGGAAGAGGCCTCCTTGAAAAAGGGTGAAAAGTTGTCTGTCTTGATAGACCCGACCACGTTACAAATGGAACATTCAGCAATATAAAACTCTCTGCATACTGATCAAACATTTCTGCTTATCTTTCTCGGTTGAAATGAAATTCAAAGAAAATCGTATTTCAGAATACGAGGGAAGTGTAAATGTTTTAGTTACATAAGATAACTCAAATGACTTTGAAATAAGTGAACGTAAACCAAATGTATATTTTATAGAAATACGATGTATAAGTACACTCGATGAAATCCTTTAAATTTTCATTTAAACCGTTTATTTCAGCTTTTATTGATCAAATCTAATGGCAGAAACACTTTTCTGTGTTATATATAAATGGTCAATACGATTGTGATGTTTCAATTATTCCATTTTTAGCAGTCTAATTTTGTAGTCATTTATTTTAGTGACAAAATTAATCATTCTCTTTGTCCATAAAAAAGCAATGTAAATTGACAATCCATCGACGGTAAATGTCATAAGGGGCCCTGTCAGCCGCGGGGCCCGGGGTAAGATGTGCCCGATTCGGATTGCGCTCGTTATAAACGTCAGGGACGGAGCTAGTGGTGGGCGGACGGTGGGACACGCGATTCCAATCTGCCCAAACGTTACACGGGAAACGTCTTATCTGTCTTGTAATTAAACACATAAAATGCACATACTTCTGTCAGGCTGCTACACGTGGTGACGGGATAAATACTGGCAATGACAACGTGAAAATAAACGCTACGTAGTTAACAGTTTGTTAAATTCTCATAAAAAACCACTTCGATGGTAAATTCTGGCAAATCTCTTCAGCATATCTACCCCGTCATTGAGACATAGCCTAGTCAATGGTCGTATTCAATCAGAAAGCAGTGTAGTGCTTTAAAAAAATAAATTAAACATGTTTATTTGTGTGCATATACATATACTCGTTGCTTAATTGATATTTAAGGTAATAGAATAACATAAATAAATACTATAGCGTCAACACAAAACATATACGGGGCTCAAAGTCGACACCATCGGGTAACAGAACCAACGAAATCGTTAAGATAGTCATTAACTATCTCACAATAAGACCGGACGTAAAACCATGTGTTCCGAAGGCGCAAGCGTTTTCTTAACTACATGTGGCATCCGCTTTAAACAAAGGATACAAGGTCATTAAGGACTACGAGATCGTCACCAACACAAACACAAAATACACGTCTTTAATCCCTCTAGATAGTTCCAGACCCGGATATTAGTGACAATTGTTTTGTTTTTAACTATCAGTTAGGGAACCGTAGCTAAGTGATTTATTGGTCAACATGACACATACTTTCAGAAACCCAGATATTCAGAGCAAATCCAGAGTAGCCAATCCCAAAACAAATGTATGACAGTAGATCGAAGACCAAAAAATTAAGATGAAATGAATACGTTTTGCCAGACCAAACGATTTATTTATAGACGTAAGAAGAAAAGAAAAATATACAACATTAAAGCACCAAAGAAAAGAAATATAAACCTACAAACCGGTATATTTACCTACGTGTCATTTTCTTTTCGTTTTGTCATATTGTTTAAAAAAATAGGTTATATTGATTCTGTTGGAGCAGACACACATATAGATAGATATAACATATTGTATGGTTATATTGATTCTGTTGGAGTAGACACACAAATAGATAGATGAAACATATTGTACGGTTATATTGATTCTGTTGGAGCAGACACAAATACAGATAGCAAGAATATATTGTACGGTTATATTGATTCTGTTTGAGCAGACACATATACAGATGGATAGAACATATTGTACGGTTATATTGATTCTGTTGGATCAGACACAACTAAAGATAGATAGAATATATTGCATGGTTGTATTGATTCTGTTGGAGCAGTCACACATACAGATAGATAGAACACATTGTATGGTTATATTGATTCTGTTGGAGAAGTCACACATACAGATAGATAGAACATGTTGTCTGGTTATATTGATTATGTTGGAGCAGATACACATACATATAGATATAACATATTGTACGGTTATATTGATTCTGTTGGAGTAGACACATATACAGATAGATAGAACATGTTGTACGGTTATATTGATTCTGTTGGAGCAGTCACACATACAGATAGATAGAACATATTGTATGGTAATATTGATTCTGTTGGAGCAGACACATATAGATAGGTAGAACATATTGTATGGTTATATTGATTCTGTTGGAGCAGAAACACACACAGACAGATAGAATACGCTGTATGGTTATATTGATTCTTTTGTAGCTAACACCCATACAAATAGATAGAACATATTTTACGGTTATATTGATTCTGTTCGAGCAGACATATATAGATAGATAGAACATATTGTATGGTTATATTGATTCATTTGGAGCAGATACACATACAGATAGGTAGAACATATTGTATGGTTATATTGATTCTGTTGGAACAGACACACATACAGATAGATAGCACATATTGTATGGTTGAATTGATTCTGTTGGAGCAGACACATATAGATAGATAGAACATATTGTATGGTTATATTGATTCTGTTCGAGCAGTCACACATATAGATAGATAGAACATATTGTACGGTTATATTGATTCTGTTGGAGTAGACACATATACAGATAGATAGAACATGTTGTACGGTTATATTGATTCTGTTGGAGCAGACACACACATTGATAGAAAGAACATGTTGTACGGTTATATTGATTCTGTTGGAGCAGTCACACATACAGATAGATAGAACACATTGTATGGTTATATTGATTCTGTTGGAGAAGTCACACATACAGATAGATAGAACATGTTGTCTGCTTATATTGATTATGTTGGAGCAGATACACATACATATAGATATAACATATTGTACGGTTATATTGATTCTGTTGGAGCAGACACACACATTGATAGAAAGAACATGTTGTACGGTTATATTGATTCTGTTGGAGCAGACACACACATTGATAGAAAGAACATGTTGTACGGTTATATTGATTCTGTTGGAGCAGACACACACATTGATAGAAAGAACATGTTGTACGGTTATATTGATTCTGTTGGAGCAGACACACATATAAATAGATATAACATATTGTATGGTTATATTGATTCTGTTGGAATAGTCACACATACAGATAGATAGAACATATTGTATGGTTGAATTGATTCTGTTGGAGCAGACACATATAGATAGGTAGAACATATTGTATGGTTATATTGATTCTGTTCGAGCAGTCACACATATAGATAGATAGAACATATTGTACGGTTATATTGATTCTGTTGGAGTAGACACATATACAGATAGATAGAACATGTTGTACGGTTATATTGATTCTGTTGGAGCAGTCACACATACAGATAGATAGAACACATTGTATGGTTATATTGATTCTGTTGGAGAAGTCACACATACAGTTAGATAGAACATGTTGTCTGGTTATATTGATTATGTTGGAGCAGATACACATACATATAGATATAACATATTGTACGGTTATATTGATTCTGTTGGAGCAGACACACATACAGATAGATAGAACATATTGTATGGTTATATTGATTCATTTGGAGCAGATACACATACAGATAGATAGAACATATTGTATGGTTATATTGATTCTGTTGGAGCAGAAACACATACAGACAGATAGAATACGCTGTATGGTTATATTGATTCTTTTGTAGCTAACACCCATACAAATAGATAGAACATATTTTACGGTTATATTGATTCTGTTCGAGCAGACACATATAGATAGGTAGAACATATTGTATGGTTCAATTGATTCTGTTGGAGCAGAAACACATACAGACAGATAGAATACGCTGTATGGTTATATTGATTCTGTTGGACCAGACACATATAGATAGATGTAACATATTGTATGGTTATATCGATTCTTTTGGAACAGTCACACATACAGATAAATAGAACATATTGTATGGTTATATTGATTCTGTTGCAGTAGACACACATGCAGATAGATAGAACATATTGTATGGTTATATTATTTCTTTCGGAGCAGAAACACAAAAAAATAGATAGAACATATTGTATGGTGGTATTGATTCTGTTGGAGCAGACACATATAGATAGATGTAACATAATGTATGGTTATATCGATTCTTTTGGAACAGCCACACATACAGATAAATAGAACATATTGTATGGTTATATATACACAGAACATATTGTATGTTTATACTGATTCTGTTGCAGTAGAAACCCATACAGATAGTTAGAACATATTGTATGGTTATATTGATTCGGTTGCAGTAGACACACATGCAGATAGATAGAACATATTGTATGGTGGTATTGATTCTGTTGGAGCAGACACACATACAGATACACAGAACATATTGTATGTTTATATTGATTCTGTTGCAGTAGAAACACATACAGATAGTTAGAACATATTGTATGGTTATATTATTTCTTTCGGCGCAGAAACACAAAAAAATAGATAGAACATATTGTATGGTAATATTGATTCTGTTGGAGCAGACACACACATTGATAGAAAGAACATGTTGTACGGTTATATTGATTCTGTTGGAGCAGTCACATATACAGATGATAGAACATGTTGTACGTTTATATTCTATCTGTAGGAGCATTCACACATACAGATAGATAGAACATATTGTATGGTTATATTGAATCTGTTCGAGCAGAAAAACATAAATAAATAGAACATATTGTATGGTTATATTGATTCTGTTGGAGCAGTCACACATACAGATAGATAGAACATATTGTATGGTTATATTGATTCTGCTGGAGAAGTCACACATACAGATAAATAGAACATATTGTATGGTTATATTGATTCTGTTGGAGCTTTCATACATATAGATAGATATAATATGTTTTACGGTTATATTGATTCTGTTCGAGCAGACACATCTACAGATAGACAGACCATATTATACGGTTATATTGATTCTTTTGGAGCAGTCACACATAGAGATATATAGAACATATTGTATGGTT
>NW_018408351.1:73718-74191 GCF_002113885.1 Mizuhopecten yessoensis | reverse complement strand
TGATTCTGTTGGAGCAGATACACATACAGATAGATAAAACATAATACATGGTTATATTGATTCTGTTGGAGCAGTCACACATACAGATAGATAGAACATATTGTATGGTTACATTGATTCTGTTGGAGCAGACACACATACAGATAGATAGATCATATTGTATGGTTATATTGGTTCTAGTGGAGCAGACACACATACAGATAGATAGAATATATTGTATGGTTATATAACTTATGTTGGAGCAGACACACATACAGATAGATAGGACATGTTGTACAGTTATATTGATTCTGTTGGAGCAGTCACAAGTACAGATAGATAGAACATATTGAAAGGTTATAATGATTCTGTTGGAGCAGACACACATAAAGATAGATAGAACATGTTGTACGGTTATATTGATTATGTTGGAGCAGTCACATATACAGATAGATAGAACATATTGTACGTTATATTGCATCTGTTGGAGCAGA
>NW_018408351.1:72064-72755 GCF_002113885.1 Mizuhopecten yessoensis | reverse complement strand
CACACATACGGATAGATAGAGCATGTTGTACGGTTATATTGATTCAGTTGGAGTTGTCAAAAATACAGATAGATAGAATATATTGTATGGTCATATTGATTCTGTGGGAACAGTCACACATACAGATAGATTGAACATATTGTATGGTTATTTCGAATCTGTTAGAGCAGTCACAAATACAGATAAATAGAACATGTTGTACGGTTATATTGATTCTGTTGAAGCAGTCAGACATACAGATAGATAGAAGACATTATACGATTATATTGATTCTGTTGGAGCAGTCACACATATAGATAGATAGAACATGTTGAACGGTTATACTGATTCTGTTGGAGCAGTTACACAAACAGATAGATAGACCATATTGTACGGTTATATTGATTCTGTTGGATCAGACACACATACAGATAAATAAAACATATTGTATGGTAATATTGATTCTGTTGGGGCAGTCACACAAACAGATAGATAGAACATATTGAAAGGTTATAATGATTCTGTTGGAGCAGACACACATACAGATAAAAAGAAGATATTGAACGATTATTTTGAATCTGTTAGAGCAGACAGCCATACAGACAGATAGAATCATATTGTACGGTTATATTGATTCTGTTGAAGCAGTTAAACATACAGATAAATAGAACATATTGTCAGGAAATATTGATTATGTTGGAGCAGACACACA
>NW_018408351.1:68732-69952 GCF_002113885.1 Mizuhopecten yessoensis | reverse complement strand
TTGGAGCAGACACACATACAGATAGATAGAACATATTGTATGATTATATTGATTATGTTGGAGCAGACACACATACAGATAGATAGAACATATTGTCTGGTTATATTGATTCTGGTGGAGCAGATACACATACAGATAGATAGAATATATTGTATGGTTATATTGGTTATGTTGGAGCAGTCACACATACAGATAGATATAATATGTTGTTCGGTTATATTGATTCTTTTGTAGCAGTCACAAATACAGATAGATAGAACATATTGTCTGGTTATATTGATTCTGGTGGAGCAGACACACATAGAGATAGATAAAACATATTGTACGGTTATATTGATTCTGTTGGAGCAGTCACACATACAGATAGATAGTACATGTTGTACGGTTATATTGATTCTGTTGGAGCAGATACACATACAGATAGATAGAACATGTTGGACGGTATATTGATTCTGTTGGAGCAAACACACATATAGATAGATAGAACATGTTGTACGCTTATATTGATTCTGTGGGATACGAAACACATACAGATAGATAGAACATATTGTATGGTTATATTGATTATGTTGGTGCAGTCACACATACGGATTGATAGAACATGTTGTACTGTTATATTGATTCTGTTGGAGCTGTCAAAAATACAGATAGATAGAATATACTGTATGGTCATATTGATTCTGTGGGAACAGTCACACCTACAGATAGATTGAACATATTGTATGGTTATTTTGAATCTGTTAGAGCAGTCAAAAATACAGATAGATAGAACATGTTTTACGGTTATATTGATTCTGTTGGAGCAGTCACACATACATATATATAGAACATGTTGTACGGTTATATTGATTCTGTTGAAGCAGTCAGAGATACAGATAGATTGAACACAGTGTACGGTTATATTGATTCTGTTGGAGCAGTCACACATATAGATAGATAGAACATGTTGGACGGTTATACTTATTCTGCTGGAGCAGACACACATACAGATAGATAGAACATATTGTACGGTTATATTGATTCTGTTGAAGCAGACACACATACAGATAAATAAAACATATTGTATGGTAATATTGATTCTGTTGAAGCAGTGAAACCTACAGATATATAGAACATATTGTCAGGGAATATTGATTCTGTTGGAGCAATCACACATATAGATAGATAGAACATGTTGGACGGTATATTGGTTCTGTTGGAGCAGACACACATATAGATAA
>NW_018408351.1:64530-65107 GCF_002113885.1 Mizuhopecten yessoensis | reverse complement strand
TAGATAGAATATATTGTATGGTCATATTGATTCTGTGGGAACAGTAAATAGATTGAACATATTGTATGGTTATTTTGAATCTGTTAGAGCAGTTAAAAATACAGATAGATAGAACATGTTTTAGGGTTATATTGATTCTGTTGGAGCAGTCACAGATACAGATATATAGAACATGTTGTACGGTTATATTGATTCTGTTGAAGCAGTCAGACATACGGATAGATAGAACACATTGTACGGTTAAATTTATTCTGTTGGAGCAGTCACACATATAGATAGATAGAACATGTTGGACGGTTATACTGATTCTGTTGGAGCAGACACACATACAGATAGATAGAACAAATTGTACGGTTATATTGATTCTGTTGGAGCAGTCACACAAACAGATAAATAAAACATGTTGTACGCTTATATTGATTCTGTGGGATACGAAACACATACCGATAGATAGAACATATTGTATGGTTATATTAATTCTGGTGGAACAGAAACACATACAGATAGATAGAATATATTGTCAGGGAATATTGATTTTGTTGGAGCAGACACACATACAGTAAGATAGAACATATTT
>NW_018408351.1:59898-61607 GCF_002113885.1 Mizuhopecten yessoensis | reverse complement strand
ACATGTTGTATGGTTATATTGATTCTGTTGGAACAGACACACATAAAGACAGTAAGAACATATTGTACGGTTATATTGATTCTGTTGGATCAGACACACATGCAGATAGATAGAACATAGTGTATGGTTATATTGATTCTGTTGGATCAGACACACATACAGATAGATAGAACATATTGTATGGTTATATTGATTCTGTTTGAGCAGACACACATATAGATAGATAGAAAAATGTGTACGATTATATTGATTCTGTTGGATCAGGCACACATATAGATAGATAGAACATGTTGTATGGTTATATTGATTCTGTTGGAGCAGACAAATATATTGGTAGATAGAACATGTTGTATGATTATATTGATTCTGTTGGAGCAGACACACATACAGATAGATAGAACATGTTGTATGGTTATTTTGACTCTGTTGGAGCAGACACACATACAGATAGATAGAACATGTTGTATGGTTATATTGATTCTGTTGGAACAGACACACATACAGACAGTAAGAACATATTGTACGGTTATATTGATTCTGTTAGATCAGACACACATGCAGATAGATAGAACATATTATACGATTATATTGATTCTGTTGGAACAGAAACACATACAGACAGTAAGGACATATTGTACGGTTATATTGATTATGTTGGAGCAGACACACATACAGATAGATAGAACATGTTGTATGGTTATATTGATTCTGTTGGAACAGACACACATACATATAGTAAGAACATATTGTACGGTTATATTGATTATGTTGGAGCAGACACACATACAGATAGATAGAACATGTTGTATGGTTATATTGATTCTGTTTGAGCAGACACACATATAGATAGATAGAACATTTTGTACGGTTATATTAATTCTGTTGGATCAGACACACATATAGATAGATAGAACATATTGTACGTTTATATTGATTCTGTTGGAACAGACACACATATAGATAGATAGAACATGCTTGATGGTTATATTTACTCTGTTTTATCAGACACACATATAGATAGATAGAACATGTTTAAAACCTGATTGGTCCTTGGAACGTATATTATTAGTTGTTAAATAGTTATATAAATATTTGAATATAATTATTTTTTGTTAGATTTTGCTAAAACATGATGTTACAGATATTGGTCGATAATTGGAATAATTATTTTTTAAACCATTCCCTTTGTATACACCACTAACATTAGCCATCTTCCATGGCCCAGGTATGCACCCGTTAAATATAATTTTGTTAAATAAAATTGTAAGTGGGAGTATTAAGGAAGGTTTTAAATTTTTATGACTTTAGGTAACATGCCATCAGGTTCTGCTGGTTTATTTTCAGTTAATATAGTAATTTGATCATCAACATCTTGCTCAGAGACTAAGATGTTTTCTAACTTTGATAGAGTGGAAATATCTAATACTGGAGGTTCAGCAAGTGTATTTGATGTTGTGGCTATAGAAGTAAAATAGTCATTAAGGGCTTCAGCTTTATCAGTTGGATGTTGAATCAGTGTATTATTAGCATTCAATGGTGGAATCGGTTCAATTTTATTGTTAAAATTAGTTATGGATTGAGCAATTTTCCACCATTTATTAGGGGGCAATGATTTATTACTTAGAGACTTTTGGAGTTTATCAAGATAATACTGTTTTGCGTCTCTTACCTGATTAATAACATAATTCCTTATTTGCTTATATTTATTT
>NW_018408351.1:57884-58902 GCF_002113885.1 Mizuhopecten yessoensis | reverse complement strand
TTACTCCAGTATTCTATATTAGAATCAGGTCTATATATACATCCAGCAGGAATTGATGATTTTGAATTAAAACTTCTATCCAAATCATTTCTATATGTTCATTTTCAAGATCATGTCTACGTTTAGTAAGAATATGGTTTTTATGATAGATAATAACACCACCACCATGCCCTGTTGTCCTATCTTTCCTATGAATTTCATCTGAGAATGACTCTAATTTAATATCAGAATTTGGGATTAGAGGGTTAAGGTGTGATTCAGTTATACATATTATGTCACTATCATGTAGTTGTGCTTCAATAACATCTATTTTATTTCTTAAGGATCTAACATTAAGATAAACTATTTCTACATTCTGGAGTGGACCTGGATTCAGTTCAACACCCATACATTTAATCAGCAGTGTTTGCAGAAGTATTTGTAGATATGAGTTATTGTTGAGTATTTTAGAACAAATGTATATAAATTGAATAGAAATACTGCATGGCCAAGACATATGCCCTCGTAAGATGGATGTCCTTTTCACAACAGATGAAAAAAGAATTTTAACCATTATCATAAACAGTCAGTTTAGTGGGACATCCACGCTTAATACGGGTTCGGGCAATACAACTAGCAGCAAAGCATGAGCATGGGCAGGGACTTGCAATGTATAGAACGTTGCTTAAACATATAATAGCATCAATATTAACAACAAACACAACAAATAAACTAAAATACAAATACATAAGAGACATAATTCACACTTACAAGTTACCTGCATCATGGAATCAACCGCTTTGCGAAATATATATATAATCAAATTTACAAAACGCTTGTACAGCTTAGTATGTGTGCAATTAAACACAAGCACTTGGGTGAACACGAATACGGTACGCTTACTATTTGATGGACTGGGCGATAGCTAATTATATGTTCCTAGACGGACATTCTGAGGTTCAAAATATGCCAAAGTGCATCAAGGTAAAAACAAAACCGGTTCAGCACTTAAATTACAGGGAATTAACAGTATGGTACC
>NW_018408351.1:37973-56991 GCF_002113885.1 Mizuhopecten yessoensis | reverse complement strand
ATACATGCAGATATAGAAAACAATTATATGCATCTGACTGTATAGGCTATAAAGAAATATACTTTTGGTGACTATTAAGTGTGGTAGCATAAATTTAGAGAAGCAGATCAATCATCATATTGATAGTAAGAAGTACAATAGTGATAAATGCTATTTGTTGAGCCATACACTTTTACATATATATATATGTGTGTGAGCATAATATTACATGTATTTCATGTACAGATAGGTAGACAGATACCTTTTTACACAGAGAGACTTGGGGGATGTCAAAAAACTACTTACATGTAGATAATAGGTATATGTCTATTTGATGCCGCACATGTTGAATAACAATAACAATCAACAATATTTACCCACAACAGGCTATGCTCACATACTAATATATCGCAAGGTTAAATATTATACGTGGGTCCATCATATATAAAGAGAGACAAGTGTAAACACAAGGGTGCACATGTACATTTTGATACTATAATTATTGTGTACTAAATCCAGAGATTGACGAAAATCGATTTTTGTTATTGTCTTTCATCACCGAATGACTTGACGGTTTGTTGTTCTGTTTGGGTGTCGAAGTATCCAGTGGCTTGAGGGGGGCAACATGTTTAGTGTTAGTGTGAGAGCTAGCAGCACTCAGTCGCGCGGAGCTGGAAGTAGTCGCGTCGATATGCGTACACTTTTTGGGAGGAGGGTCGGGGTAGTTGGACATCTCTGATAGTTTGGTGAAGTTGAAGCCTTTGCCTTTGGTGTCTCGCACGATAATACGGCCATCACGGGTGTATGCACGGTCAAAAACACCAATACTTTTGAGATGTCGGGCCTTGGCAAATACAGCTGCACGCTGATCGGTTAGTGCTTCATTAACATAGAATGGCGGTGGGACTGATGATGAAATGGATTCGGAATCTAGAACATATTGTACGGTTATATTGATTCTGTTGGAGCAGACACACATACAGATAGATAGAACATATTGTACGGTTATATTGATTCTGTTCGAGCAGACACACATATAGATAGACAGAACATGCTGTATGGTTTTATTGATTCTGTTTGAGCAGACACACATATAGACAGATATAACATATTGTATGGTTATATTGATTCTGTTCGAGCAGACACACATATATATAGATAGAACATTTTGTACGGTTATATTGATTCTGTTGGAGCAGACAAACATACAGATTGATATAACATATTATAAGGTTATTAGTGAGTTGTAATGATACCTGCATGCAGCACTAAGCATTGCTACATATTAGGCATATCTGATATCTATATAACAACTACAGTACCAGCACGGCTGATACGCTTATCATATAAACTGTAATATGTAACTTAGTGACAATGTGGNATTGATTCTGTTGGAGCAGACAAACATACAGATAGATAGAACATATCGTATTTTATGATTATATTGACTCTGCTGGAGCAAACAAAAACACAGACAGACAGATAAAACATATTACACAGTTATACTGACTCTTTTGGAGCAGACAAACATACAGATTGATATAACATATTATAAGGTTATTAGTGAGTTGTAATGATACCTGCATGCAGCACTAAGCATTGCTACATATTAGGCATATCTGATATGTATATAACAACTACAGTACCAGCACGGCTGATACGCTTATCATATAAACTGTAATATGTAACTTAGTGACAGTGTGGTCTATGTTTTATCACATACCTGTTGAATCTTTTTATAGTAATACAAGCAATTTTCAGACCATGAAATACAACGTTCTATGAATGTTGTATTTACCTACTAGCCGGTACTACTTTGTAGGTTTTATCACTCACGAATCATTGGATAAACCTGCTAGGAGTTGGTAAACATTTTTGGTTACCCACTAGGGCGGATTGGTCGAGTGGTTAACACTCTGGCCTTCCACGCAGGCGGCCGGGGTTCGATCCCCGAAGACGTCGTACGAATGGAAGGTGTTTTTCTCCTGCCTGTCCACACAACCCCAACAACCCAGTTGGAGTACCAATATGTCTGGGGTGGATGTTGCGATATCAGCATTCAAGTGAGGTTGCAATGATGCCGTTGGAAGCACGGTCCCACTACAAATAGAACGCATTACATCTCCAGCACACACGCAGGCGTATACACAAAGGGAAATATTGATTAATATATATTCTAATTGTATTAATTGTAAATCTATGTACTGTAAAGCGCTTTAGGGTGGCTTATGTTAGCTAGATAGAGCGCTATATCAAATGTTGAGTATTATTATTCATTACTAGTGGGTAACACCCTGGACGTGATTTCATTGGTCAATCTGTTATTAATGACGTCACGAAACAATGCTTTTTGACCTCATTTTTCATTGTGACATCATGCTTCATGGCAAAAGTGTCCACCATCGGAAACACACATGATGTATTTTCCAAGGCCAAGGGAAAATGTGTTTTTTTTCAGCTAAAATACGAAAGTTTGGGAACCTCTATGTATCACATTTGCAAATGCCTATATTATCTTTCTCTCTTTTGTAATCCTTTTCCAGTTTCAGCATATGAATCAAAACGCAAATTTTTGCATGATTTCTAATTTGGCCATATTTCTTTTATTAATTATTTTTTATTATCGTATCTACTACAACCTTCTTTGAAATGCAAGCTACACTAATCAAGGTAATAGGTTTGTGTCACCATTTCTCGGTAGAATTTCTTCAAATTTTGTTGTTATGTTGCTTTGAAGTAAAGACAGTTTTCTGCCACAAAAGAAAATATAGGTTGTCAGAATTTTAAATGAAAATTTATGTAAAAAGGAGTGAATTTTGAAAAAAGATGAAAGACACAACTTTTTGCAAAATAATGTCAATAAAAATGATACTGCCATTAACTAGTATTGCATTAATGTATACCAATTTAATAAATGCTGAAATTGTGTAAAATAAATTATCTATAAACGATTAAAAATTGACATGTTATAATAAAACCATATACACATAGTAATTGCATGTAAGAGTTATCTTTCTTGAAATACTTCACAGTAGTGAAATAGCTACATGTAGGTAGCCGGTTTCCTGCAGTACAGAAAAATGGACACATGTGACTCATTGAAAAAAAAAAAAACTGAATTAATGCCTGGATTGCTTTGAAATACTTTAATATTGAGATAACACACTGTTCTGTCAATGATAATCATACAATATTCATCACAACTCTAGACTCATTAGAATATGCGGAAATTGTGATACTGTTTCCCTACATTGAATTTTCAACTAGGGATGTACTCTCTATTTCCGTTTATCAATACACTCATTAAAGACCTTAAAGATTTTTATGTAATTTAAAAAATAAATAAAAAAATTGACCTATAAAGTACACAGGGCTCGAGACGATAGGGCTTCCAACAATGTCAAAATACTATATCAATGGAAATTTGCAAGGTAGCAGAACCTAAGTAAGTATGTCTGTTTATGTTACAGAGGATGTATTTTTTTGCAATTTCAACTCATGTTTGTCAATGAGAACTTTTTTGGCTATTAATGACAGAAATTTAAATAATGTATTGATACCCTGTTCACTTCCTATGTCTTTTTCCAAGAAAAATACTTTTAAGAATTCAGAGGTGGCAAAAGTTTGGTTAAGACACAGTTATGTACTTGTTGGCGTGACTCTTTACACGTTTTGCTATATATCAATAGATTATTTGAGAAGATTCTACATCTCACTTTGTTTGTTTTTAGGGATGTTCTGTGTTTCAATGACGACATAAACATGAATTAGAGAACACGTGATTGTTCCTCTTACTCATAACCAACTTCTAAAATATGCATATATGTATATCAGCAATAACAGCTGAAACCAGCATCACATTACATAATATAAAACAATATGAAACACGTAGATGTATTCAGTGATAGCAGTGTTCTTAATGGTTTCCCCAGAGATATAGCAAACAGCTTGTCTAGAATCTCACTCCGCAGAAGGTGTGTGCATCATAACTTACACCACACGACGGACTACACAACCACCATATATTTTACACCAACGAAAAGGTACATATTAATATTGTTTAAAAACTTCCATTGCTAATAAGTTGACATTTGAGTATATACAAACTTTTACATCAAGTGTATGTTGTTGTGAGATTTCGTTAATTGTCTTTCTATTGTCTTTTACAGTCTGGTTATGTTGTGCGTTTCTGTCGTTTGTCTATCTACTGAATTTACAGCCAGGGGGTCTATAGGTTGTCTGTCCTTTGCCTTTTATGAAGTTCTATCAGAGGCTCCGATTGTTGTGAAACTATAACTGTAAAACGACGGGAATATGTTGTTGTGAGAAGAACTTTACTTCTGACCTCTTTAAAGAATTTGCTATTATCACCGTGTCTTACTTGGTTCCCTTCGTTTGACAGGAAACATTATGACGTTTGCCAGATGTAGTTATGTAGTTCAGAAAGTTTCTTTTCTGATTAAGTTCGGTCCACTTTTGTGGGGATTCGTGATGTAGGTTCTGATTGACTTTATTTTGTTGTTTTTCCAAGGTTCAATTTGTTGGTTTATGTTTTAATGTCTCCTAATATCCCTTTGTAGGTTTTAAGTTGTTGTAGTATATCGCACATCGTTTCAGTTGCTGTTTTCTGAGGTATCATCCAGTATCCCCTTTGGATTGTGTCATTGTGTGTTTTGGTGTTCCATTCAAAATTTTGTTCTTGTAGATGTATTACCTACAAGGTTTTTGTCTATTTGTTTTTTTAGTTTTAGTTGTCCTACTTCCCAGGTTCCGTTTGTTGGATTCACGTATCATCTTGAAGCTGACGCTGTAGTAAATGCTTTTCCATTGTTAATCTAACATTGTAGATGGGGATTTGTTGCTGTGATCCTCGATGGGTAAAATTCACGGGGTTGGTCTTGGGATGTCTTGGAGAGTTCGTAACAGGATCTGTATTTGTGTTCAATTTGTACCTTGGAGCTATCAAGAGGACTTTCAACTACACACAGCAAGAAGGTTAGTATTAAACAAGGAATACCAGTTATAGTGTACCAGGCATGTGTCGGTCACTAGAAACTAAATAATGGGCAATAACAACTACACACAGCGAGAAGGTTAGTATTAAACAAGGAATACCAGTTATAGTGTACCAGGCATGTGGCGGTCACTAGAAACTAAATAACGGGCAATTACAAACCAAGAATATATATTAATAGAATTTCTACTACTAATGTCAATACGTTGATCACTAGGTGTTAATGTCTACGGTGACCTATAGTTTATCAGCAGCGACACCAGCCTAACGGAGGGTTGGTTAATATGATATAATAGCATGAAGTGGTGATATTGTGTGTCATTATGCTGTAAGTATATATTTCAACTTTGTCATGTTTTACCATTGAACCATGTGTATTTATCATTATTTATAACTGTGCTTTAGTTTGTCATTGTGCGATGAGTATGCATTATTAGTATGTTTTAGTGCTGTGTGTTTATATAATCACCATATTAAAGACCTATGTGTATCTATTATCACTATTTTGTAGTGTTATTATGTGTCAATTTGATGTATGTATATTACCATACATCACTGTGTTATTGTGTGTGTTGTTAAAACATGATGAATATACATATTTTCATAATCAATTATGTACTTTTTTGGTTATCTATATCATAATTAGATTTATTTTTTGTTGACATGATATCATTGCATTTTTCATAGTATATTTCTGTAACCCGACAATTTACTAATTTATCTAAATAGATGAACTGGTATCAACAGACATTGTGGTCTTTATCATCATTTAATATTAGCATTTCAACTTCGATTATTAATTCCATCAGCAGCAAGAACACTATTGAAAATGAACACTGTAGGTAAGTGATAATATATCAAACCATAGTGTTATCTCCAAATCACATAGCTTGCTTTGGTAACAAATTATTTGTACGAGAAGGAAATATCAATTGTCTAGTGCCTGTCCAAAGTTACATACACAAACTGTTTTTTTCAGTGGAACTACAATCATCGTTGCTGTATTTGGGTCAAGGGTTTGGCATCATCCCCGGGATGTTCTTCGATAGGTTTGGGCCTGCCTGGACTTCCGCCGTCGGCCTCGTTCTGGCTGTTAGTTCGTACGTGTTCCTGTGGACTACCTCCGGGGCAGTCTTATTTTATAGCATTCGTAGTTGGCTGATGGGCATCTACTTCTTTGTGGCTGGGAAAGGTACTTATATACTCAATTAATTTGCATTAATATACCAAGCATTATGTCTGTAAAAATAAGTTTCGAAATATACGATTCTAGAATTTACGAGGTGTGACGTTAACGATATAGTGTAAATACTTTAAGACTCTCTTAAGACTAGGGGTGTATGATAGGAAAATAGGAAATTACATAGATGAATTATCTTGAAATGGCGTCTCAAGTGATTACTATTTTTTAAATAGAAACTTTTCATTTGATTTGTTTTTTTGTAGAAAATCGGCAATATCAAATAAAATCATTTTCTCAAGCTTCACTTTCTATATTTTTCAATTTCATCTCGTAGGCAGTTTGTGCACCATGAAAAAGACATTTGTTCTGTCGATTTAGAAGTATCTAATCATTTTTTTATGTTTTTTTTATGTTTTTTTTTCTGTTTTTTTCAGACAAACATACATATACACAAACACGCACACATATACATAGCATACATCATTACATACATACATACATACATACATACATACATACATACATACATACATACATACATACATACATACATAATATATATATATAACATACATACATATGTACACACACACACACACACTCACACACACACACACACACACACACGCACTAGGGGTGTGACAATACACACAGAGTGTATCAAGATATATCGCACTACAGAATGTATATATTGCGATACGTATCCCGATATATTGTCATAGGAAAGATGTTCTCGATTTTATGATAAGTTGTTGTCAGAATGTTATCAAACTTAATCATATATGATAGGGATCACATGGATTTAAGATTTTTTTCAAACCAACAATCGTTTACAAAGTTTTAATTAATTCCCACCACTATTGAAAGTTTTTTGTATGCTTATTTGCATATCTGTTAGGATTTGTAGTAATTTGTAAAGTTAGATTACCAAGCAGATTGAGATACAAGAAAAAATCAGCTTTAAAAAAGTATTGCGATACAGCAATATTTCATCTCTGTACAATACAATATATCCGTGTATTGCGATATACTTGTTTTTCGATATATATTGCGACAGCCCTTACACACAGCCACACAAATATGTATACTGAACACACTTACATTTACTCAGGATACATACACACATACATGACATATGGAAATATTGTAAATATACACACATTCCTACGACGTATCTAATCATGGTTTTCTCTTTCTTACGTCACAAGTCTATTTTCATAAAACTTCACAAATTACGATAAATCTTAAAAAGAAATATGCATCTAAAAAATACATTAAAAACTAGATACCCATTGTTTACAGAACATCTTTTATTAGTTAAAAAATATGACAATTTTGGCAGTCATTTGAATACCCTCAAAAAAATGTAAGCTAAAAATTCACATGTTTTGGACATTAGATTTATCGCTAAAATGCCATTGTATTGCCGTTGTAGCAAGTTGATTTTTGCTTTCCAGGTTTAAAACTTACATAAAATGATATCGTAAAAACAGTACACTGACCCCTCCCCTCTTACATTTTGCTCTTTGAGGAAGAGAAATATATTTTCTATTCCATTTGATTTTGACAAAGAATATTAAAATAGCTTTAACCCCCATGGTTAAATCTGATTTTTTTTTAGTAAAGACAACCTTTATTGCTTTAAAGTGTAAGTTAAGATATCTGCGAACATATTGTATGAATTTGTTCAACCGACAGTATTATTATTGTTTTCTCTCATATATACTTTTATTCAATCATATATACAATTGTTACAACATGTGATACATACATACGTCCAAATCCAATTACAAGAGTACATCTATCAGAAATTGACATACAATTATAAATAATGAAGTAGTACATAGATACAATTTTACTATATAGTACATTAATCTTTAGAAATATGTTTCAAAATAGTTTGAAAAGAGTTCATAGTTCATTTTCTAACTTATTATTTCAGTAATAAAGTTCCATTCACTTTTAATTTGGCCCTTGTTTTAGTACTGTAAGAGTACAGACTAACCTCTTCTATTTTTTTGTAGTAGGATAAATATAATTTACCCGTGAAAAAAGACGGAGTAGTCTCCCTTTGCTTACAATAGTAGATGAAAAACTTCAAGAGTAGCAATAAGAATTTTGTTTCATAATCAAATCTAGCAATACTGACCCCAAAAAGTATTGATTGAGAATTAAATGGTAGTTCAATGCCATGTTTTATTTGTATAAAATTAAAAAATTAGGACCAACAGATCTTCACATAGCAACAGTCCCAAAATAAATGTAACATTGTCTCCCATCCATTTTCACAAAACGAACACCTTTGTTTCCATTAGTTTAGCTTGCATTAATTTGACATTAGTATATAGAATATTATGCAATATTTCAAACTGGAAATTCTGAAGTTTGGTACCATCAGTAAGAAGTTTAGGAGATAAGTAGTAAGTTTGTCATGCTTCATCAGATATATTAACTAGCAAAACCTCATTCCATTTTCCTTGACTCGTTGGTTTTGTTGACAGTAAAGAAATTNTCATAGTTCATTTTCTAACTTATTATTTCAGTAATAAAGTTCCATTTACTTTTAATTTTGTCCCTTTTTTAAGTACTGTAAGAGTACAGACCAACCGCTTCTATTTTTTTTGTAGTAGGATAAATATAATTTACCCGTGGAAAAAGACGGAGTAGTCTCCCTTTGCTTACAATAGTAGATGAAAAACTTCAAGAGTAGCAACAACAATTTTGTTTCATAATCAAATCTAGCAATACTGACCCCAAAAAGTATTGATTGAGAAGTAAATGGTAGTTCAATGCCATGTTTTATTTGTATAAGATTAAAAGATGAGGACCAAAAGACCTTAACATAGCAACAGTCCCAAAATAAATGTAACATTGTCTCCCTTCCATTTCACAAAAAGAACACCTTTCTGTTTCCATTAGTTTAGCTTGCATTAATTTGACATTAGTATATAGAATATTATGCAATATTTCAAACTGGAAATTCTGAAGCTTGGTGTCATCAGTAAGAAGTCTAGGAGATAAGTAATAAGTTTGTCATGCTTCATCAGATATATTAACTAGCAAAACCTCTTTCCATTTTCCTTGACTCGTTGGTTTTGTTGACAGTAAAAATATGGTCACAAATGAAACCAGTAGAATTGCGTCTAGTATGTATTCAAAACGGCTTGTGACGTCATTCGAATATAAAAGATAACGATAACGCTATGAGTTCCCCCATTTGTATGATGCAGTAACAATGTTTTAGTTGTGGATGTTTTAAAAAATGTAATAAATGAAAATTTTCATTTTTTTCCCTGTTTAGTACCATCTTTCTTTATCTTTTTGAGCAGACTAAACAATATTTACACTTGTGTTTCTTATACATAAGTGACATCGATTTTCTGCCATACTCGTAAACAAGGCTAAATATATATATACATGGTTCACATGCCGTCATAAAAGTGTTTATACATAAACAAGGACATCACACACATGTCTAGAATATGAAAAATGTGCCCTAGGTCCTTAACTCTATCATGCACACAACGGAGAGAAAGAAACAAACTGGTTTAGTTGTTGCATTCATCAGCCCGAGTTTACATGAAACAAAACATGAAAGGAAGATGAAAGCTACATCTGTTNGAACACCTTTCTGTTTCCATTAGTTTAGCTTGCATTAATTTGACATTAGTATATAGAATATTATGCAATATTTCAAACTGGAAATTCTGAAGTTTGGTGTCATCAGTAAGAAGTCTAGGAGATAAGTAATAAGTTTGTCATGCTTCATCAGATATATTAACTAGCAAAACCTCTTTCCATTTTCCTTGACTCGTTGGTTTTGTTGACAGTAAAAAAATGGTCTCAAATGAAACCAGTAGAATTGCGTCTAGTATGTATTCAAAACGGCTAGTGACGTCATTCGAATATAAAAGATAACGATAACGCTATGAGTTCCCCCATTTGTATGAAGCAGTAACAATGTTTTAGTTGTGGATGTTTTAAAAAATGTAATAAATGAAAATTTTCATGTTTTTTCCTGTTTAGTACCATCTTTCTTTTTCTTTTTGAGCAGACTTAACAATATTTACACCTGTGTTTCTTATACATAAGTGACATCGATTTTCTGCCATACTCGTAAACAAGGCTAAATATATATATACATGGTTCACATGACGTCATAAAAGTGTTTATAAATAAACAAGGACATCACACACATGTCTATAATATGACAAATGTGTCCTAGGTCCTTAACTCTATCATGCACACAACAGAGAGAAAGAAACAAACTGGTTTAGTTGTTGCATTCATCAGCCCGAATTTACATGAAACAAAACATGAAAGGAAGATGAAAGCTACATCTGTTGCACAATACCAAGCAATAAATTCCATGTATATTATCTGTTAACATTAATTTTTATTTGCACAAAAGGTTTCGTAACTGTAAATATTGAAAGTTAAAATCCGGATGTTTGTATTTACGAGCGTTTTTATTTTCATAGGTGTAGGCACTGCATTTACATACATGGTGTCGATGAACACGAATCTCGTGAACTTCACACAGCAACAAAGAGGCAAAGTAATGGGGACACTCAATTGCTTCTTCTCCGGAAGTCCATTCGTCTATTCTCTAGTTTATTACCATGTATTTAACGGGAATGATCCGGACAACTTGGAAAGCTTCCCTCGTCTGATGATGCTGGTGGCAATATCATTCGCCGTTGTCAACAGTCTATGTATTTTATTCTTGAGAAGGCTTCCCGAGAGCAAGGAAAGGGCAAATCAATCCATTTCCTACGAGGATATAAACGGAATACCGAACGATTTGAGCAAAGTGTTGGAAAAGGACGTGTCAATGTCAACAACATGCCTGGCTGGAAACTGCAATTTTCACGCTTTACTATGGGTGTTTACTTTAACTTCATCCGTCGGCGTGTTTGTGACGAATAACCTGACGGAGATAGCCACAAGTGTAAGACTAGATCGTCATAACCCTACTCTGGTTCTTCTGATCCCCGTCACAACCATGGTAGTCAGTATTCTGATTGGAGTCCTCTCGGACAAATACATTGGGACCTTCCCTAGATCAAGCGTGGTCCTGATAGGTATCGGTTCATTCATCATATCGCAGATGCTGTTCCTGTTGTTGGCGGATGTTTTCTCCCTGCTGATCATAGCCACCATATTGGTTGGGATCGGGAACGCCATCATGTGGTCACTCGGGCCGGTCTTGACGGCCGACATCTTGTATATAGGTAATCTTGGCAGGAACTGGGGTTTAATTACCCTCGTAAATGCAATATTCTGCTTTGCTCTACAAGAAGTCTTCGGTGTCATGTACGAGAACGCCATCACTACTCCTAATGAACTCTTCTGTTTCGGACTACATTGTCTGCGCGGAGCGTTCGGTATCGGACTTACGTCTACCCTTCTCTCTTTTTTACCAGCATTGGTTCTGTTCATCCGAACGAAGAGTTCGTTTCCAAAACCAAAACCAGAAGTAAATGGCACTATTGCCATTCTCGAATAAGGAACAAAACTAGAAGGGTTTCATCACGTTGTAAAATAAACACATATATACCGAAAGAATTGTTTTGTTATTCGATACATCCGTTTCATATTAGACCTACTGATGTATCGTTTGTTAACTTCTATTAAACATGTCACACAAAATAGGTTTAATAATTATCTTTGAACAAATATAATTATATATTCCAGTATAAATATGTGTATGTACATGTATACACTTATTATATAGATATATACTACAAAATGTTCTGAAATAAAGAAGTACGTAGGGATATGAATTTCCCCCATCCTTCACAGGTGTGTCTCCCGTTTTAGCCGGGAAAGATCAGCTTGTCAACCCCGAGGGGAAGATAACCTCGTGCCGATTAGCACGTGTTCAATTGAGACGTCATTAAAATGCGTCACTGGTAAATGTGACGTCATCAAAAGTGAATGACGATATTCATACCCGACATGTGTTTTTGTTTACACTACTGATGGTGGAGTTGTGACTGAAATAACAGAATGGGAGAAAAACTATCATCACCTACCTTGAGGGTGTCACAGAGTAATCTCCAACCCTCGGGGTAATTTCTTTGGTTATCTAACCCTCGGCAGGGCCTTGGGTTAGACAACCAAAAAAATCACCACTCGGGGTGGAGATTTCTCTATCACATCTTCAAGATAGGGGAAGATTCTATTAATCTTTTTCATATTAACGATTGATTTGTAGTGATATTTGATTTTTTGAAACAAAGTGAAAAATATCCAGTCCGTAATTACACAGATTTAAACCGTCTTCTCATGATAATAGTAGTACTACTTTATATCTAATGGGGTGAACACGTGTATGTCATTAGGGAAGGTTAACGACAACCAAACTGAGTTCCTTTAATATCGTTGACGATGTTCATATTTCAGTCCTTTTCAAAACTGCACCGGGCATGGACATTTTGCAAAACTCATTTCAAACTAAGTGAAAATCATTGACAAATACAAAAGATATTTATCGAAGACGAACAATCTGTCACAAAGAAGAAAGTACCAATAACCTTATTACGCACATATTATGCTAATAATTGAAATTGGCCAGTACTCCCTTGTAGTTTGACTAAAATATATTAATATTAAGAGAAATTAAAACTGAAGAAATACCCTTAACCTTAAACAATTAAATATGAATTTCGCATATCTCTTATCAATGTTGGAATATTGTATATATTAATATTCTAGGTAAGTTATTGGTACAAATGAATGTTTGGTAAAAGGACGGACTGAAAACATCTTCTGCTCTATCGAACTGAAGATGGAGGACAACTAGATAAAGTATTTTTGTTTAGGGTAACTCATCGGTGTCTGTATTGTAGATAGAATCGTCCTTGTTCACACACGACGATTTTGGATCTTGGAATTCGTCATATTGTCCTTCTTCCATCCCCCCAGGTTTAGTGTGATCGTAGATACCCGACTCGTCCCTATTTTCTTTTTTCCTCTCAGAGACATCGTATTCACTACCGAATGGTTGATTTGTGTTTGTGTGAGAGTAAAAGTCGTCGTCATCAATTCCTACGGGATTCCTCTCAGCCCCTGAAGTTTTACCCAGAATTCCGTAACCATAGTGATCGGTTTCTATCGCTGGACCAGCCTCCTCATGTGACAGGTGATCAGGGTCTTCCTGGTCGGCGACCGGAGGAGCAGTGTTGTTGTATCTTACCTCTAGTTCAGTATTTATGGAGCCGCTAGTTGTACCGCCCTTGGAAAGTTTATTTCTAAAACGAAAGATTAAGTTTGTATTACAGAATCGGGAAGCGAGACAATTGTCATAAACAATTACATTAACATTCGATTTATATTTTAACACCGATATTTGAACTGAAACTTATACATCACCCCCATAAGTTCTGAAATAATGTTTAAAAATGTATTGGGAGTGGTTAGATAAAACAGAGTGAATAACAACTATACATAACCGTTTAGCCAGACTTGATTCTAGTAGGATTTACAATTATATTATTTTACCGATATATCACATGTTGTATTCAAAAGTTGTTTATGTGTAACGAAGGGTTTTATAGGTATGACTCTGTTTCGCTCCCTATCGCTGTATTCCTACATATGACTCCAACACTTTTAGACGTGGATGGTTTACCTTTAGACCTCTAGTACCACTGATGAGTACGAAATGGACGAAATGGCATGATGGAGCAGTATAATGTTTACTTTGTTAGACCTTTAAAACACTGATTAGTCCTAAATGGTCGAAATGACCGTATGGTGCAGTATAATATTTACCTTGTTAGACCTCTAGTTCAACTGTTGAGATACTTTGTTAGACCTTAAGTACCACTGGTCAGTGCCTAAATGGACGAAATGGCCGTATGGTGCAGTATACTGTTTCCTTTGTTAGACCTCTAGTACCACTGATTAGTCATAAATGGACGAAATAACCGTATGGTGCAGTATAATGTTTACTTTGTTAGACCTTAAGTACCACTGATTAGTCCCTAAATGAACGAAATGGCCGTATGAAGCAGTACAATGTTTAATTTGTCAGACCTTAAGTACCACTGATTAGTCTCTAAATGAACGAAATGGCCGTATGGTGCAGTATAATGTTTACTTTGTTAGACTTCTAGTACCACTGATTAGTCATAAATGGACGAAATAATCGTATGGAGCAGTATAATGTTTACTTTGTAAGACCTTAAGTACCACTGATTAGTCCCTAAATGAACGAAACGGCCGTATGGAGCAGTATAAGGTTAACTTTGTTTGTCCTCTAGTACCACTGATTAGTCCTTAAATGAACGAAATGACCGTAAGGTGCAGTATAATGTTTACTTTGTTAGACCTCTAATACCACTGATTAGTCATAAATGAACGAAGTGGCCGTATGGTGCAGTATAATGTTTACCTTGTTAGACCCCTAGTACCACTGATTAGTCGAAAATGGACATGGCCTTATGGTGCAGTATAATGATTATTTTGTTAGACCTCTAGTACCACTGATTAGTCCTTAAATGAACGAAATGACCGTAAGGTGCAGTATAATGTTTACTTTGTTAGCCCTCTAATACCACTGATTAGTCATAAATGGACGAAATGGTCATATGGAACAGTATAATGATTCCTTTTTTAGACCCCTAGTACCACTGACTAGTCACTTAATGAACGAAATTGCCGTCTGGTGCAGTATAATGTTTACTCTGTTAGACCTCTAGTACCACTGATGAGTCCTTAATGGACAAAATAACCGTTTCGTGCAGTATAATGTTTACTTTGTTAGACCTCTAGTACCACTGTTTAGTCATAAATGGACGAGATAACCGTATGGAGCAGTATAAGGTTTACTTGGTAAGACCTTAAGTACCACTGATTAGTCCCTAAATGAACGAAATAACTATATGGCGCAGTATTATGTTTACTTTGTAAGACGTTAAGAACCACTGATTAGTCCCTAAATGAACGAAATAACTATATGGCGCAGTATTATGTTTACTTTGTAAGACGTTAAGAATCACTGATTAGTCCCTAAATGAACGAAACGGCCGAATGAAGCAGTATAATGTTTACTTTGTTAGACCTCTAATACCACTGATTAGTCATAAATGAACGAAATGGCCGTATGGTGCAGTATAATATTTACTTTGTTAGACCTTTAGTACCACTGATTAGTCATAAATGAACGAAATGGCCGTATGGTGCAGTATAATATTTACTTCGTTAGACCTCTAGTACCACTGATTAATCATAAATGGACGAAATGGCCGTATGGTTGGTGCAGTATACTGTTTATTTTGTTAGACCTCTAGTAACTATATGGCGCAGTATTATGTTTACTTTGTAAGACGTTAAGATCCACTGATTAGTCCCTAAATGAACGAAATAACTATATGGCGCAGAATTATGTTTTCTTTGCAAGACGTTAAGAACCACTGATTAGTCCATTAATGAACGAAATGGCTGTATGGCGCAGTATAATGTTTACTTTGTTAGACCTCTTGTACCACTGTTTAGTCATAATTGGACGAGATAACCGTATGGAGCAGTATAAGGTTTACTTTGTAAGACCTTAAGTACCACTTATTAGTCCCTAAATGAACGAAATAACTTTATGGAGCAGTATCATGTTTACTTTGTAAGACGTTAAGAACCAATGATTAGTCCCTAAATGAACGAAATAACTTTATGGAGCAGTATCATGTTTACTTTGTAAGACGTTAAGACCCACTGATTAGTCCCTAAATGAACGAAATAACTATATGGCGCAGAATTATGTTTACTTTGTAAGACGTTAAGAACCAATGATTAGTCCCTAAATGAACGAAATAACTTTATGGAGCAGTATCATGTTTACTTTGTAAGACGTTAAGAACCAATGATTAGTCCCTAAATGAACGAAATAACTATATGGCGCAGTATTATGTTTACTTTGTAAGACGTTAAGAATCACTGATTAGTCCCTAAATGAACGAAACGGCCGAATGAAGCAGTATAATGTTTACTTTGTTAGACCTCTTGTACCACTGTTTAGTCATAAATGGACGAGATAACCGTATGGAGATAGGTATGACTCTGTTTCGCTCCCTATCGCTGTATTCCTACATATGACTCCAACACTTTTAGACGTGGATGGTTTACCTTTAGACCTCTAGTACCACTGATGAGTCCTTAATGGACAAAATAACCGTATGATGCAGTATAGTGTTTACTTTGTTAGAAGCAGTATAAGGTTTACTTTGTAAGACCCTAAGTACCACTGATTAGTCCCTAAATGAACGAAACGGCCGTATGGAGCAGTATAAGGTTAACTTTGTTTGTCCTCTAGTACCACTGATTAGTCCTTAAATGAACGAAATGACCGTAAGGTGCAGTATAAGGTTTACTTTGTTAGACCTCTAATACCACTGATTAGTCATAAATGAACGAAATGGCCGGATGGTACAGGATAATGGTTATTTTGTTAGACCTCTAGTACCACTGGTTAGTCATAAATGGACGAAATGGCCGTGTGGTGCAGTATAATGTTTATTTTGTTAGACATCTAGTACCACTGATTAGTCATAAATGAACGAAATGGCCGGATGGTACAGTATAATGTTTATTTTGTTAGACCCCTAGTACCACTGACTAGTCCCTTAATGAACGAAATTGCCGCATGGTGCAGTATAATGTTTAATCTGTTAGACCTCTAGTACCACTGATGAGTCCTTACTGGATAAAATAACCGTATGGTGCAGTATAATGATTATTTTGTTAGACCTCTAGTACCACTGATAAGTCATAAATGGCCGAAATGGCCGTATGGTGCAGTATAATGGTTATTTTGTTAGACCTCTAGTACCACTGATAAGTCATAAATGGACGAAATAACCGTATGGTGCAGTATAATGATTATTTTGTTAGACCTCTAGTACCTAGTACCACTGATGAGTCCTTAATGGACAAAATAACCGTATGGTGCAGTATAATGATTATTTTGTTAGACCTCTAGTACCTAGTACCACTGATGAGTCCTTAATGGACAAAATAACCGTTTGGTGCAGTATAATGTTTACTTTGTAAGACCTTAAGTAACACTGATTAGTCCCTAAATGACCGAAATAACTTTATGGGGCAGTATAATGTTTACTTTGTAAGACCTTAAGTAACACTGATTAGTCCCTAAATGAACGAAACGGCCGAATGAAGCAGTATAATGTTTACTTTGTTAGACCTCTCTGATTAGTCATAAATGGACGAAATAACCGTATGGTGCAGTATAATGATTATTTTGTTAGACCTCTAGTACCTAGTACCACTGATGAGTCCTTAATGGACAAAATAACCGTATGATGCAGTATGGTGTTTTCTTTGTTAGACCTCTAGTACCACTGATAAGTCATAAATGGCCGAAATGGCCGTATGGTGCAGTATAAAGTTTATTTTGTTAGACCTCTAGTACCACTGATAAGTCATAAATGGACGAAATGGCCGTATGGTGCAGTATAATATTTACTTTGTTAGACCTTTAGTACCACTGATTAGTCATAAATGGACGAAATAACCGTATGGTGCAGTATAATGATTATTTTGTTAGACCTCTAGTACCACTGATAAGTCATAAATGGCCGAAATGGCCGTATGGTGCAGTATAATATTTACTTTGTTAGACCTCTAGTACCACTGTTTAGTCATAAATGGACGAGATAACCGTATGGAGATAGGTATGACTCTGTTTCGCTCCCTATCGCTGTATTCCTACATATGACTCCAACACTTTTAGACGTGGATGGTTTACCTTTAGACCTCTAGTACCACTGATGAGTCCTTACTGGATAAAATAACCGTATGGTGCAGTATAATGTTTGCTTTGTTAGACCTTAAGTACCACTGATTAGGCCCTAAATGAACGAAATGGCCGTATGGTGCAGTATAATATTTACTTTGTTAGACCTCTAGTACCACTGATGAGTCCTTACTGGATAAAATAACCGTATGGTGCAGTATAATGATTATTTTGTTAGACCTCTAGTACCTAGTACCACTGATGAGTCCTTAATGGACAAAATAACCGTTTGGTGCAGTATAATGTTTACTTTGTAAGACCTTAAGTAACACTGATTAGTCCCTAAATGAACGAAAGGGCCGTATGGAGCAGTATAAGGTTAACTTTGTTTGTCCTCTAGTACCACTGATTAGTCCTTAAATGAACGAAATGACCGTAAGGTGCAGTATAATGTTTACTTTGTTAGACCTCTTGTACCACTGTTTAGTCATAAATGGACGAGATAACCGTATGGAGATAGGTATGACTCTGTTTCGCTCCCTATCGCTGTATTCCTACATATGACTCCAACACTTTTAGACGTGGATGGTTTACCTTTAGACCTCTAGTACCACTGATGAGTCCTTAATGGACAAAATAACCGTATGATGCAGTATGGTGTTTTCTTTGTTAGACCTCTAGTACCACTGATAAGTCATAAATGGACGAAATAACCGTATGGTGCCGTATAATGTTTATTTTGTTAGACCTCTAGTAACTATATGGCGCAGTATTATGTTTACTTTGTAATACGTTAAGAACCACTGATTAGTCCCTAAATGAACGAAACGGCCGAATGAAGCAGTATAATGTTTACTTTGTTAGACCTCTTGTACCACTGTTTAGTCATAATTGGACGAGATAACCGTATGGAGCAGTATAATGTTTACTTTGTAAGACCTCTAGTACCACTGATTAGTCAAAAATAGACATCGCCGTATGGTACAGTATAATGTTTATTTTGTTAGACCTCTAGTACCACTGATAAGTCATAAATGGACGAAATGGCCGTATGGTGCAGTATACTGTTTATTTTGTTAGACATCTT
>NW_018408351.1:15649-35121 GCF_002113885.1 Mizuhopecten yessoensis | reverse complement strand
AGGTCCTTAACTCTATCATGCACACAACGGAGAGAAAGAAACAAACTGGTTTAGTTGTTGCATTCATCAGCCCGAGTTTACATGAAACAAAACATGAACGGAAGATGAAAGCTACATCTGTTGCAAAATACCAAGCAATAAATTCCATGTATATTATCTGTTAACATTAATCTTTATTTGCACAAAAGGTTTCGTAACTGTAAATATTGAAAGTTAAAATCCGGATGTTTATATTTACGAGCGTTTTTATTTTCATAGGTGTAGGCACTGCATTTACATACATGGTGTCGATGATCACGAATCTCGTGAACTTCACACAGCAGCAAAGAGGCAAAGTAATGGGGACACTCAATTGCTTCTTCTCCGGAAGTCCATTCGTCTATTCTCTAGTTTATTACCATGTAGTTAACGGGAATGATCCGGACAACTTGGAAAGCTTCCCTCGGCTGATGCTGCTGGTGGCAATATCATTCGCCGTTGTCAACAGTCTATGTATTTTATTCTTGAGAAGGCTTCCCGAGAGCAAGGAAAGGGCAAATCAATCCATATCCTACGAGGATATAAACGGAATACCGAACGATTTGAGCAAAATGTTGGAAAAAGACGCGTCAATGTCAACAACATGCCTGGCTGGAAACTGCAATTTTCACGCTTTACTATGGGTGTTTACTTTAACTTCATCCGTCGGCGTGTTTGTGACGAATAACCTGACGGAGATAGCCACAAGTGTAAGACTAGATCGTCATAACCCTACTCTGGTTCTTCTGATCCCCGTCACAACCATGGTAGTCAGTATTCTGATTGGAGTCCTCTCGGACAAATACATTGGGACCTTCCCTAGATCAAGCGTGGTCCTGATAGGTATCGGTTCATTCATCATATCGCAGATGCTGTTCCTGTTGTTGGCGGATGTTTTCTCCCTGCTGATCATAGCCACCATATTGGTTGGGATCGGGAACGCCATCATGTGGTCACTCGGGCCGGTCTTGACGGCCGACATCTTGTATATAGGTAATCTTGGCAGGAACTGGGGTTTAATTACCCTCGTAAATGCAATATTCTGCTTTGCTCTACAAGAAGTCTTCGGTGTCATGTACGAGAACGCCATCACTACTCCTAATGAACTCTTCTGTTTCGGACTACATTGTCTGCGCGGAGCGTTCGGTATCGGACTTACGTCTACCCTTCTCTCTTTTTTACCAGCATTGGTTCTGTTCATCCGAACGAAGAGTTCGTTTCCAAAACCAAAACCAGAAGTAAATGGCACTATTGCCATTCTCGAATAAGGAACAAAACTAGAAGGGTTTCATCACGTTGTAAAATAAACACATATATACCGAAAGAATTGTTTTGTTATTCGATACATCCGTTTCATATTAGACCTACTGATGTATCGTTTGTTAACTTCTATTAAACATGTCACACAAAATAGGTTTAATAATTATCTTTGAACAAATATAATGATATATATTCCAGTATAAATATGTGTATGTACATGTATACACTTATTATATAGATATATACTACNCAATCCTACTTTGGTTCTTCTGATCCCCGTCACAACCATGGTAGTCAGTATTCTGGTTGGAGTCCTCTCGGACAAATACATTGGGACCTTCCCTAGATCAAGCGTGATCCTGATAGGTATCGGTTCATTCATCATATCGCAGATGCTGTTCCTGTTGTTGGCGGATGTTTTTTCCCTGCTGATCATAGCCACCATATTGGTTGGGATCGGGAACACCATCATGTGGTCACTCGGGCCGGTCTTGACGGCCGACATCTTGTATATAGGTAATCTTGGCAGGAACTGGGGTTTAATTACCCTCGTAAATGCAATATTCTGCTTTGCTCTACAAGAAGTCTTCGGTGTCATGTACGAGAACGCCATCACTACTCCTAATGAACTCTTCTGTTTCGGACTACATTGTCTGCGCGGAGCGTTCGGTATCGGACTTACGTCCACACTTCTCTCTTTTTTACCAGCATTGGTTCTCTTCATCCGAGCGAAGAGTTCGTTTCCAAAACCAAAACCAGAAGTAAATGGCACTATTGCCATTCTCGAATAAGAAACAAAACTAGAAGGGTTTCATCACTTTGTAAAATAAACACATATATACCGAAATAATTGTTTTGATCTTCGATACATCCGTTTCATATTAAACCTACTGATGTATCGTTTGTTAACTTCTATTAAACATGTCACACAAAATAGGTTTAAGAATTATATTTGAAAAAATATAATGATATAATCCAGTATAAATATGTGTATGTAAATGTATACAATTACTATATAGATATATACTACAAAATGTTCTGAAATAAAGCAGTACATATGGATATGAATTTCTCCCATCCTTCACAGGTGTGTCTCCCGTTTTAGTCGGGAAAGATCAGCTTGTCAACCCCGAGGGGGAAGTTAACCTCGTGCCGATTAGCACGTGTTTAATTGAGACGTCATTAAAATGCGTTACTGGTAATTGTGACGTCATCAACAGGTGTTTTTGTTTACGCTACTGATGGTGGAGTTGTGACTGAAATAACGGATTGGGAGAAAAACAATCATCCCCTACCTTGAGGGTGTCACAGAGTTATCTCCAACTCTCGGGGTAATTTCTTTGGTTATCTTACCCTCGGCAGGGCCTCGGGTTAGGCAACCAAAAAAATCACCCCTCGGGGTTGAGATTTCTCTATCACACCTTCAAGGTAGGGGAAGATTCTATTAATCTTTTTCATATTTACGATTGATTTGTAGTGATATTTGATTTTCTGAAACAAAGTGAAAAATATCCAAAGTCCGTAATTACACAGATTTAAACCATCTTCTTATGATAATAGTAATACTACTTTATATCTAATGGGGTGAAAACGTGTATGTCATTAGGGAAGGTTAACGACAACCAAACTGAGTTCCTTTAATATCGTTGACAATGTTCATAGTTCAGTCCTTTTCAAAACTGCACCGGGCATGGACATTATGCAAAACTCATTTCAAACCTAGTGCAAATCAATGACAAATACAAAAGATGTTAATCGGAGACGAACAATCTGTCACAAAGGAGGAAGTGCCCATATCCTTATTACGCACATATTATGCTAATAATTGAAATTGGCCAGCACACCATTATAGTTTGACTAAAATATATCAATATTAAGAGAAATTGAAATTGAAGAAATACATGTACCCAAAACCTAAACAAATAATTATGAATTTCGCATATCTCTTATCAATGTTGGAATATTGTATATATTAACATTCTAGGTAAGTTATTGGTACAAAGAATGTTTGGTAAAAGGACGGACTGAAAACATCTTCCGCTCATTCGAACTGAAGATGGAGGACAACTAGATAAAGTATTTTTGTTTATGGGAACTCATCGGTGTCTGTATTGTAGATAAAATCGTCGTTGTTCACACACGACGATTTTGGATCTTGGAATTCGTCATATTGTCCTTCTTCCATCCCCCCAGGTTTAGTGTGATCGTAGATACCCGACTCGTCCCTATCTTCTTTTTTCCTCTCAAAGACATCGTATTCACTACCGAATGGTTGATTTGTGTTTGTGTGAGAGTAAAAGTCGTCGTCATCAATTCCTACGGGATTCCTCTCAGCCCCTGAAGTTTTACCCAGAATTCCGTAACCATAGTGATCGGTTTCTATCGCTGGACCAGCCTCCTCATGTGACAGGTGATCAGGGTCTTCCTGGTCGGCGACCGGAGTAGCAGTGTTGTTGTATCTAACCTCTAGTTCAGTATTTATGGAACCGCTAGTTGTACCGCCCTTGGACAGTTTATTTCTAAAACGAAAGATTAAGTTTGTATTACAGAATCGTGAAGCGAGACAAATGTCATAAACAATTACGTTAATATTCGAATTATATTTTTACACCGATATTTGAACTGAAACTATAATGTAATACATCACCCCCATAAGTTCTGAAATAATGTTTAAAAATGTATTGGGAGTGGTTAGATAAAACAGAGTGAATAACAACTATACATAACCGTTTAGCCAGATTTGATTCTAGTAGGCTTTACAATTATATTATTTTACCGATATATCACATGTTGTATTCAAAAGTTGCTTATGTGTAACGAAGAATTTTATAGGTATGACTCTATTTCGCTCCCTAACTCTGTATTTCTACATATGATTCCAACACTTTAGACGTGGATAGTTTATCCTTTAGACCTCTAGTACCACTGATGAGTCCGAAATGGACGAAATGGCATGATGGAGCAGTATAATGTTTACTTTGTTAGACCTTTAGTACCACTGATTAGTCCTAAATGGACGAAATTACCGTATGGTGCAGTATAATGTTTACCTTGTTAGACCTCTAATTCAACTGTTGAGATACTTTGTTAGACCTTAAGTACCACTGGTCAGTGCCAAAATGGACGAAATGGCCGTATGGTGCAGTATAATGTTTATTTTGTTAGACCTCTAGTACCACTGATCAGTCATAAATGGACGAAATAACCGTATGGAGCAGTATAATGTCTACTTTGTAAGACCTTAAGTACCACTGATTAGTCTCTAAATGAACGAAATGGTCGTATGGAGCAGTATAATGTTTACTTTGTTAGACCTTTAGTACCACTGATGAGTCCTTAATGGACAAAATAGACGTATGGTGCAATATAATGTTTAGTTTGTTTATTTTCTTCGTTGGCATACTAATTTTTTCTTTCATACTTCGTATTTCTATTGTTTATTATATCGACACATATAGAATAGGCTAAACATTCTCTTATCTCTGTCTGATTTAAACATATTTTATTGTCGAAACAGACAAAGGTATGAGAGACAAGTTCTAACAACTTACAGGCTCTTCTCCACGAATACAGCATATGAATTACATTTAAATCACGTGACGTACTATGTACACAGAGATAAATTTACAAGATAATAATAAGGTGGATGTATTTTGTCTAAATCTACTTTATCACAAAAAAGTAAAGGAGGTTTGGAAGAGAAAGTAGATGAAAGACGGGAAAGGAAGTCGAGAGGGAGCAGGTTTGATGACGATTGTAAAAGGTTCGTTCAGGTAGTATCAAAACGCTTTGTTGTATTCAAAAACGTCTGTACCGATTTAACTATATTGATGTTTGTTTCATAGGAGTAAGTGTCACTATTTCCCCATAAAATAATTTCTACGTTAAAATCTACATTTAAATCGCGCAATTTTCAAATAAGACACGTCTTTAAATAACAAAATTTGAATATGTAAAGAAGTTGTGATATCTCTGACTAATAAGTGTTCATATTGTTACATTGTAGCTGCACCCGACACAATTTTTCGCAAAGGTTTGAACTCGCTCGGACTTTACTTATATCTTATGGCGTGAAATATAATGCATATATTACAGCGTCATCACCAAATGACAATATCTGAAAACGAATGTCGATAATACTAAAGCAGCAACAGGATATTAAGGAACATCAAAACAAAAAGCTAGATATGGACCTCTGCACACAACCAGATAAAAAACAAGGTGTTTCGGAGGGGTAAGTGATCCATATATCATATGTTGCACTTCTCATAATGTCTTCCGTATATATTTTTGTCATTACAACGTAGGTAATCAACTTGTTTTCTTTAAGTTATCTGGCTTCATTCAAATCGGTAAAATCAAACAGTTTAAGAACAGGGTTGAGGAATATAGTAGGGTTCTGAGACGACGTCTGTTTCCCAAGGCAAATATATACATATACGGCCACCTCTGTCCTGATACCACACGACGCTATTCAACAACATATGTTCTTTCTTACACGGTCAATTTTTCAATTTGTTTAATCACTATACGACTTACATAACGTAATGCTATTCAACACCTTTCGACTGGCACTATCCTGATACTTAAAGATACCATACGATCAGATGCAATTTTATTATGTGCATCAATATAAGACCAAATCTGTTTTGACACTATCTGACTAGTTCTGACGTAATACTTTACGTTACTTTACGCTTATATTACTACCATCTGTGTTCTGATGATATAGACACTGTACTACCATCTCTGTTCTGATGATATAGACACTGTACTACCATCTCTGTTCTGATTATATAGACACTGTACTACCACCTCTGTTATGATGATATAGACTATGTTTTCCTCAGAGCCTGCAGGGCCCGTATGACCCTGACCGTACTTAATACTACAATTTAATTACCGTAAGATACAGATGATGACAGCTGCCACTAGTAACACCATTGCACAGGTAACTACCGCGACGACCATAGTACCTGACACAAATATAAAAAATAACATCAGCAAATTCATAGCAAACTTGTCAGTAAGTAATACAATGTTTTTATTGTAAATAATGGTTTAAATTGATTTTCGATAAGTATTCACTCATGGAAGGAAACAAATCCGTTGTAGTTATTGTCCCTGCTCAGTATCAAAGAAGTAAGAAGCTTTACTTCAACTGGAAACATCAGGGTTAAATGATAAGTGACCGAGTAATAAAAGTCAGTACTTTTAGCATGAGCCCTAATAACGCCTATGAATTCCGTCAAATCATTATTTGTGTCCTGCTAATATGCAGTCAATTCCTTTAACTAAAACATAACAAAGTCTATTTACGTATTAGTTTACGGTAAACGTGGAAACAAGGATAAATGCTAATCGAAGTGTGACCAATAAGTCTTGCCATTTAAGTACGCATAGAAATAACGTCGGCATTATTCAGTCCTGTGTTTTATTTTTAACAACGTGAAATTGTAACAATAAAGCTAAAATAACGAAAAATATCGGGAACCCATCTTTAAACGGTGGTGTATAAACGTAATTAACCACAGATGACGTATCGTTATATCAGTATTGTATGCGTGTTAATACATGTAGTTAGATAGTCGTACCATTTTGGTTATTCTACCTAATATGTCAAAAATAGTTTTTGTTTTATGGGAAGGTGTGTTTATTCCACAACGAGTAATCGTATTATAAGATTAATTCTAAAAAAAATGAAGAAGAATATGATCTTTAGAGCGTTTTTAGTTTACCTGTTTATATTGGAAATTAACTAACGGAAATGAGGATAAACATGTTTATCCACAGTCTTGATTTGGGTTACATCTTTCAACAACAGTTTTTATGACATTGTCGAAATCACAATCTCACAACTACAAGTCAGTCCCAGAAGCAATTTGTAATATATCCAAATTTTGTTTATTAATAAATTCAAATTAAGTCAGAGTGTTTGTTAATTTGTAAAAACATTCATTATGGCGCTACATCGTTGATGAATGACCGTAACTGGAAGTATAAGTCAAAGTTTGACATTCTTTAAACCATAAATTCAGAATATTAGCCAAACAAAATGACGAATTTATGTTTAACCAATACCGATTAATCGATTCCCTTGACGTTGATAAATTTTGATAAGTGTGGTAGAAAATAATAGTGCTTCTTTGTAAAAAAAAAGTACTTAATGTTTAATTACCACTAGTTTAACTAGCAGGTTATGATGAGGTTTGTTGTACCTCAGACATGCAGTCCAGAAATAATAGTTTAAAAGTTTTTCAGTAGTGGTCTCCCTTTTTCTATGGTGAATCAATTCCCACAAATCGCGATATCGTAAGGTTATGAGATTTGCCTCCCTTAAGTCCATAGGAAAATAATAGCGAATGGCAGGTAACCTACAAAAAAGGTCAACACATATAGAGTGATGTGGGAAGGGAGTATCCTCAGAGCTGGATACCAACAAGTAAAACATCCGGTCAGAAAATGCTCGCGAGGAAAATGTACTAAGGACCACTTTAAAAATACACAAGGTTTGACAATTTAATTAAACTCAAACGGACCAATTAAATTCTACATTTACAACTAGAGGCTAAGTACGATGTAGAGAGGACTTGGGTTAAGCCCCTGATCGCTATATATCTTACCGGCTCTCTGTGATTCTTTAGTAGACGAGTAACTGAATTAATAACTAATTATTCATAGCAGTATTATCCCTACTTAAACCATTAGGAATATTTAAATTGTACAAAAATTGATTTAATAATAAGAACTATTTGAAATTATATTAATCGTAGTAAAAAAGTGTATTTAACTCTCCTGCTGCGACATGAAAATCAGTAAAAGAGCATGTAACCCATAAAATGGTTTTAAAAAGTTATTATGCAACCACACAACTATCTAAAGTATAGAGCATATATACCAAGTTATATAAATAATAGTCACGGGGGTTTGCAACAATAGTTTACACTTTTTTAAATAGATATTAGAAAGTGGACGAAAATCCTCACAACGTACTGATCATGTACCAAATTTAATTAAAAACCGGTTGAGAAGGTAAATATCAGTACTTCTTGGTAAAACACAGAACGAGGAGAAGGGACATAACTCCCTTGAGTAAATTCAAAAATAACAAATCTTGCAGAAATATAGTTTGCTATGGTAATTGATTTAAATTTGTATTCATCAAACCAAAACTACTACCCTTAAAACTATGAAGTGTATTTATCTACGAGATACAGTTCAATTTACAGTATATCATATCAAGATGTGTTTTTGTGAACAAAAACATATGTCTCCCCTTTAACGGTTTAAAGATTACGGCCCGGACATGTTATGCCTGAAAACATTGCACTTTGACCTCACGAGCAAGGCTACAATGACCTTATGACAGTGCAGTGAACACCGTTTATGGGTGATGCCGGTATCATTCAAGTTGCATCAATATATCTTTAACGGTTTAAAAGTTACAGCCCGGACAAGATGGTCCTGGCAAATTTACACATATTTGACCTTTGCCATTGGGTTTAAGTTCACAATGACCTAAGGACAGTCCATTGCACATCGTATATGGTAATGCATGTATACTTGAAGTCTCATCAAGATATCTTTAACGGTTCAAAGGTTACGTCCCGTGTTTTCATCATTACCATACCATGATACAGAATATATGAATATACATGATCGCGTGGTAAGCATTGCCTTTTTTGTAATGAACACAAATGACGGAAACTTAAATTGAACAAAAAAACTGGGGTTTTTTAAACCCACTTCAGAATACCAAAATTTCTTTAAAAAATAAGATTATACACATTTGATTGAACAAACATTATGTTATGAAATTTCGTACATATGATTGAAATCTCATTGATTGAAACGAGTACCTACGACAAACAATAACTGACATATCTATAAAGAACATATAATGACAACTACAATATCATAAACGACGCACCGGTGTTGACATTTACCTGACTGCTAGAAGTTAGGCATTTGGTACATATCATATATTGGTATTAATACAAAAATAACTGAGAATAAACCGTGTAAAAAAAAAAGAATAAACGCAAAATGAGTCTACACTAGCTGCGCACTTACACACTTACCTAACGGGATGTCACCGCTGTCAGTGTTTAATTGGACACTGATAAATCCGGAACAAAAGGTCTCATTGGTTACCAAGGGCATGTGTGTTCCTGACAAAAAATATAAACTCATATGTTTTCTCTCTCTCTTGTATATATTTTTGAAGATTAAAGCAATGATAGCGGACAAAAACAATAACATTTCACCTTACATTTTTCATTATCATATGTGAAACATAATTTCCCTAAACATTGCATACGACATCATACTAGTATACAGATTAAGACAACAGCTTTTCATGTCATGTCTTAAAATGAAGCTGATTTTTTTACAGAAAATATCTTACAAAAATGCCTGTTCTAATTATGCTGACAATTGTATATCGGATGCTCCAGTATTATTTTCCACATTCCTGGATGAAGCACTACTACAAAGGGGCATTGCTATCTAGTATATATACTTACTGTTGACGACACAAACAAAATTTCGGTTCTCGCTACAGTTCACACTCGTCAACAACATTTCGGACGCTTGGATTACACCGCCTGTTGTACACATTCCCACCTCATTAGTTTCTGTAGGAAATATAATTAGCATTTAAATCATGAGATAACATAAATTCAAATCGATATTGGAAAGTGTGAAATGTGTACGCAAGTCTATACAGGTAAAACATTTTAACTACTGAATTAGTATGCAACATCCAAATTCGAAATACAACGGCTCCATTTTTTATATAAATATTTTCTCTGCACCCTTAGAATATGTTAAGGCTAAATAAAAGGCTCAAAGTTAACAACTTGATTGCTGGGCTGATACCTGCCTATGCAAATAACAGAGGAGCTAGATATTCTGCCACGCGATTCAATTCATCTCTTTCAAATCTCCTTCGAATGTAAAAGGATTTTTGACGTTTTCCACTATATTTAACTCTTCCGCAAGATGGCACGTAGAGAGCACTCGAGTTTACATTGCATCATGACATACCCGACGGGATGGCGAGGTTACATAAGGTATGCATATCAAGAAAGGAACCAATTGCTTTCAAAATAGTGCAACATTTAACCACTTATGTTTGTTATTTATTCCGTGGTTTTATATTTATCGATTAAATCATTGATCCATTCTTTGCTGTCTGTTGTACTGTTGTAAGTTTTATCAGTTAATTGTTCTTTGTATATTTATATATTCAAGACTTTATTTTATACAAGATAACATACAGAACATCATAAAAATTGATACCTCCATCGTTTGTACTCGTTGTTTCTATGGTGTTGGCCAGCCATATATCATGGTTAGTGTCCATGCATGTGAGGAACATGTTATTCATGAAGTCGCGAGTAGCCAGGAAGCCTGTCATATTGTTAGTGCAGTACTTGGTAGCAGAGGCGAAGTCTAGTCTCTCTGGTGAATATATCGCAAGGAACTCCAAACCTGGAAAGCGTTAACGTACGACGATATTTCATTACTCATACAACTGTTAATAAATGATATGAAATTTTGTTACAAATATAAGAGATACACAATTAATACTTAAACAAAATGAAGATACTGACTTACTTGATAGGCATATCATATGAACTGGATCCCAAACGTCCGTTACACGCATACAATCACAGGTATTATACCTGTCGTTACATGTCAGGTGATCAGTGCAGTCGGAATTCATCAAACAGCTTTCGTTCCATGTTTCTTCAAGAATAAAAAATTGTAAAAGTGATTACAAAATGGCACTTAAACTCATCAATGTGAACAGCATTATCATCTACATAGTTGTTGTTGACATGTGTGGTTGGTAAGGTTAAACTGGTAAACTTGAAATATAACAGGTATCACAAAGTTACAGGCAACAATTCAGATTGGAATAGCCAACAAATCAGAGATGCTAGAAGTCTACGTTAATTCTCAATTCAACAAAATATATTCATGTTTTGTGATACATGGATAAACTATCGGTTGCATTTTTTTTTTATATCACGTTTATATTTTATTCTTTGTGAGAACAGTCAAACGAAAAGAAAAGACAAGGTACAAGACCTTCCATACCATAAGACAAGATCCAAAAACAAGTCGATGCAAAAAAGACCACAAGGTCAATTCACAAAGCATAAATAAGAGAACACTGAAGTGTCAACAAAATCGTACATTCAACTCAAAATCTATAAAACTAGGGCAACACATGACATTAGAAATAATTTACAATGAGACCCCTGCAAAAATGCAAGAAAACTTTGACCAGATGTTCTGGAAGGCTAAGCGTCTTCTACTTTATCGATGACAGCCCGACAAATCCAAAGCATGACAGGTCCTCATGGCGATATCTGGGGTTGTGAAAACTAAACAACATTGCATACTAATGAGCAGAACCAAAAACATCGACCTTCATAAAAAACAGGACATTTATTTCATAACGAAATCATATTGGCGACCATAACATTTCTTTGGAAGCCCAGTGTTATAAGTTTGTCCGTCGCCGGCGACATCTATCACGGAAGTCGTACTGTTCGGAGACATGCATATATCAAGTTCAGGAGGATATATACAATAGACTTGGTCAAAACTTTGTTGATATTTAAAGACAGCATAATGTTGATATAGCAGCATGTGAAAAAAAAAAAAAAAAAAAATAAGATAACCTCATTCATTTTTTAAATCGAAGGCGAAATCAGGTCTTCCGGAAGGCAAATGTGTTGATTCGATGTGTATGAAGAGGTCAGAGTATCCCTTGAAAACAGAAAATGTTACTGCAAAGCATACCGAGAGGTTGCCGTAAAGCATCATGGGATACTCTGACTTATCATGAAATAATATGTTGAAGTGAAATGTTTTCTATGTGTGTCTCATTATCTATGAATAATTACCTCCATTCACTACTATGAAGTATAACCTCCTTTCACTACAATAAATTATAACATCTATTAACTACAATAAATTATAACCTGCATTACCATCTAGGAACTATAACCTAAATTAACAACAATAATGATAACCTACATTGACTACAATAAGTCATAAAAACCGTTAACTACAAAAAAGGTTATAACCTCCATCAACTACTATTAATTATAATCTTTATTAACAAAACAAAAATGATCTTCGTTAATAAATTATAACTTTCAATATCGTTATTATATTTATTGTGACACATCTATATTGTGAGGAGTATTACTATATCAAAACATTGACCATTCGAGCATTTGCATGAACAATTACATACCCTAGCTATTACTGTGCATTGTTTACACTTTTTTAATTTATAATATTTCAACCTCTATTCACTACAATGAAGTATAACCTCCATTCACTACTATAAATTATTACCTCCATTTACTGCAATGAAAATAACCTCTACTAACTACAATAAATATAACCTCGTTTAACTAAAATAAACTGTAACCTGCACTTACAACAATAAATTATAACCTGTATTAACTACTTATGAATAATTACACGCACGACCTCATTTCACTACAGTGAATGATTACCTCAGTTAACTACAGTAAATAATAACATCCATTAACTACAATGATTATAACCTGCTCTATGTACAATAGCATATGACAGGTTACAACCTATTCATCGGGTTAGGTATTTTTTCATAAAACAAAATAAAAAGCGTTCAATCATTATATAAAGGCAAGTATTTTATATAAAAAAAATCTTACTTGGGCATGGCCTTTCGTTACAGAATCCAACAATTTTGTTTCTGCCTGCGCATGCCGACCCACCATATTGGGGTGTTGGATTGTTACACAACCTTTTTTCGGTCTGAACCCCCTCCCCGCAAGTCACTGAACAAGGTCCATAAGACATCCATGGACTCCAACCTCCATAAACTAAAACAAAAAATAACCGCAATTGAATAATTCAACCTCTATTAACTTCAATAAAGCATAATCTCTATTGATGATAAAAATGTACAACCTTCACTTATTTTAACGGATTCCAACCATCATTACAAGTAACTGCAATGAGATATAACCTATAGTAACTACATTTAAGCATTGAACTGTTACCAGATGCAGTATACAGTCGATATGAATGCCATTTTGGTGACAGATAAACACTGTGTACACATACTATGTTGTTGCCACTTATATATAAGTGTTGATTTTACACGGACTGCTCTGTTGTCCGGTGATAATCAGATTTGAGTTCATTTAAGCGTTGGGCTATAAGTATTTTCAACATGTTGTGATAAGGTCCGTAAAAGTAGCTAACATTTTCGATAATTTCGCTGGTGTTTAGAATTCGTGGATATTATTCAAAGCGCGAATATAGCGAAATTAAAACCCCTGCGAAAAATAACCGCTCTACTGTACTAAAATAAATGATAGCATCCATTAACTTCGAAAAGGTACATATATATGTATAACCTGCACTCACTACAATGCATTATTACAGTGTACCTCAATTAACTACAATAAATTGTATCCTCCATTAACTACAATGAACAAAATCCTGCACTAACTACATTGAAACATAACCTGCACTAACTAGAAAAGCATATGACAGGTCACAACCTATTCATGATGTTAGTTTTTTTCATAAAGAAATAAAAAAAAAACGTTCAATCATTACCATAAGAGGCAAGTGTTTTATATCACATTTCTTACTTGGGCATATCCTTTCGTTACATATTCCACGAGATATGTTACTGCCTGCACATATAAATCCGCCATTTAGAGGTGTTGGATTGTTACACGACCTAATCCACTTCTGAACCCCCTCGCCGCAAGTCGCTGAACAACCTCCATAATAACTCCACTGACTCCAACCTCCATCAACTAAAATTAATAATAACTACAATTCAATATATAATAGTTCAACCATCAAATGTACTGTTTTACTCTACTCTATGTCCTCTCAGTACACAGACAAATTCCAGAGATTGTCATAATGCCTATCGTAAGCATGTTTACATCAGAAACCTATTGATGTGTCCTAAAGCGTTCCACTCTGTTGTCTTTGATAATGGATAAGTATAAGAATATCGTTATTACATTTATTGGGACACATCTTTATTGTGAAGAGTATTACTATAACAAAACGTTGACCATTCGAGCATTTGCATGTAAAATGACATACCCTAGCTATTACAGAACATGTTGTTTACACTTTTATCAATTTATAATATTCCAACCTAGATCTATTCACTTCAATGAAAAAATACCTCTATTAACTACGATAAACATAACTTCGTTTAAGTACAATGAAATATAACCTGCACTTACTACAATAGCATATGATAGATTAAAACCTATTCAAGGTGTTGTTTTTCATAAAGAAATTAAAAAAGCGTATAATCTTTGAAATGAAACAAATCTATAGACATTTTCTCACTGAAAGTTCTTTCAACAATGAATTCAATTGAAAAATAGTGTGCATATTTTTATTAATTTTTATTATTATTTTGAGATCTTCTATAATAGGAACAAATACTTTCACAAATACATGCAAGTTATTTAACAACATATCCTTACCAGCACACTGGACACCTGCATTATTTTCGCAAGACGGACAGTTGTTATAAACCACTGGGCAAAATCTCAATTCTGACTCGTATCCAAGGCATCGATATGAATCAGTCCACCCTGATACTTTGTCAATTATTGGGAATGTTGCGCCTCTGTTGCCTCTACTATAATACAAATATCTGAGTAACATTTAAAGTATTTAAACATACTATCCTAATTGTACGTCGTCTTCCATTTAACATATCGGAAACATGGTAAATCGATACAGACGTACAACTGTTCTAATATACTTAGAAACTCCGTAGTTTGTAACTTGTAAACAACACAACATATAGTCTGTTAAAGTTAACACTGGTAAAATAAACAACAAACTAACAACATTCAGTCGTAATCATTGGAAATAAAAACTACTGCCAATATAACTTAAATGCTTATTTGTATCTTCATTTCTCTTGATTTCGGGTTTTAGCGTACATCTTCATCATGTCGATATAATGTTACTTGCCGAAATCAAACAACCCATTTTTTGTCACCTATATACCACTTCAAACAAATATAATATTCATAAGTGTTTCCTAATCAGTATTTATCAGCTATGGAAATAAAAAGGAGACAAAAGATTACTGTACTTGGAACAAGTATGATCCAAAACACGGTTGATGAAACTATGTACATACAAAGAGCAATGTTCAGTGTTTAATTACAGGTATGTAATGTATATAGCTAGTACAACTGGTTACCGTTATATATAAATGTACATAGAAAAACTGGTTACCGTTATATAGAAATGTACAAAGAACAACTCGTTACCGTTGTATAGAAATGTTGTTACATAGAACAACTGGTTACCGTTATGTAGAAATGTACGTAGAATAACTGGTTACCGTTATATAGAAATGTACAAAGAACAACTCGTTATCGTTGTATAGAAATGTTGTTACATAGAACAACTGGTTACCGTTATATAGAAATGCACATTGAACAACTCGTTACCGTTATATAGAAATGTTGTCACATAGAACAACTGGTTACCGTTATATAGAAATGTTGTTACGTACATAGAAAAACTGGTTACAGTTATATAGAAATGTACATAGAACAACTGGTTACCGTAATATAGAAATGTTGTTACATAGAACAACTGGTTACCGTTATATAGAAATGTTGTTACATAGAACAACTGGTTACCGTTATATAGAAATGNGTGTTCATATAAAAGTACATACAGTACATACATGTACGTGTCCTAAAATGTAAAGCATCTAGTTCCTTGTAACTAGTAAATAAAATATGATAATATACATTTCCAACGAACTTACGATGACAATATACCCGTTTTTAAAGAAAACGCCAAGCCTCAGAGAATAAATGACAAAGCGGCAATTAACACATGGTAGACTTTAAGTTATGCTGATACCTGAGTTACCTGATATCCTGGTATAGTGAAGTCATTTCACCTTCTTTACAGCTTTCAAATTAGTAATAACCGGCTATATGCTGAATACAAATGCGGTAACGCTTTTAACTCATTCACCCCTGAAGACACATTGTATCTCTTCCAATTCAAAGGATGGAATAGTTTATTATAAAATTCAGGGGTGAATAAGTAATCTGAGCTGAAGATAACAAGGAACCAGTTTGAATCTCGACTGTAATTATATTAGTTTGAATTTGTGTATTGATACGAAGAAATAAAATGTTCAATATCATCAATAAACTAGGATACAAAAACTGATACAGAAAGAAACAAAATCAAAAGGGAAAACATCATCATGATCATGTTCAAATATATATATATATAACAAAAAGATGAAATTAATAAAACGGAAATGTCCTCCGATATTCCACCGTGTTTGCATTTCATACACCCGTCATGATGTCTCCCGTAAAACCCAGTAGAGTTGCATCAGCTACTTAGGATTTAAACTATTTAGTTTTTGTGTCATGTCGTTTATGTAAAATAAGTGACGATTATATTGACCAGTTGAACTGTCTTTCCCAAACAACTCTACGATATTTGTGTTTGTTTGTGAAATGGAGCTTCGAAGTCTTACAGCACCTATAATACATATAGAAAAACGTTTGTAATACAGATGGGTTAACACTGATAGCGCTACAGCTCCCCTGTACACCCCACCCCCACCCCCCTACCCCCTCAGGCCTTAGGGGTAAGTAGGGTATTATTTTCCATGATAAACATTCCCACTAAATGTAGTCATTTTAACAGTACACATGTATAAACAACTATACACGAACGTGTTATTTCCCGTTACAAGCCACAGTAAACGGTACTCCCTCCTAGGAAAGAATGCGGGGCCAGGGGCATAGCAATTTCCAAATTTTAATAAACCAACTTATCGCCTTTCAATGGAGATTATTTGACTAAAGAATTCTTAGGGATGAATAGGTGACCCTAGTCTCACTTTATGGGATGACCTGAAAAACACATGAACGCTATCTAATAAGGAAATTAATACCAAAACTAAGTCAACTTTACCTTATCATTGGCGGATATATATTTTCGAAAATCTCCAATCTATGAAACAAATCACAAACGTGTATGGGCCCGAGTAAAAACGTACAGCTTATATTACCTAATGATTAACCAAAAGCTTCTTCTGAACGCTAATGCTTAATTTTCATATATTTTCAATATTTTTTCATAAATTGTTATTGAAATGGTTAGAATTAATGTGTTCTTATCGTACCCACTATACCCACCTTAATCATTTTAACTGCGCAATCACCAGTCGTATAGTATTGTACCGCTATTTAGGCGCCAGGTACAATTATTAAACAAGATATTGGCTTGGAGTTGTCCTTGCATTGTAGATTTGTAGGAAGACAGATATTCTTTTTTTCCTCAAGAAATTCACTTTAATTTGAATATGCATTATCCGAAGGAGGGACGTTTAACTGTAAAAAGATACAGATTCACTAATAAATATTTCATCGATTATATCGGATTGCTATAATATGCAATTGCCCCAATTGTGGTAACCAATTACAATTTGTACAGGATGCAGAACACGTAAACATCTTAATAGCAAGACATTGCAGAGGGATCTTAGCACCCACCAGTATACCGTCTTGATAAGTTCTATGTAAGATTGATCTTTTCTTTTCTTCTTTTATTTTCTCTTACATTTGTATCTGTTATATTGCGTCATGTTAACAGTTAAGTGTACCTTGTGGTAACCATCAGTCAAAACCTCATACTGTTGTGTATGATATTGTTCCTTCAAAGTGAGGTTGTCGTTTGACCTATGTGCTAGCACAGTACTTAATTTTTAAATAGGGAACTCCTAATTTGAAATTTGAGAAAGATCTATCCAGTACTACTTTGTAAATATTGATAACCCACTGGAACTGTCAAAACCCACGATGGCTGCCTAGCGACCTTTTTCTTCTTCTAATCAGCCTAAAATGAAGCAGGCACAATTTAGGACCTATGTCAAAATTCAAGCTAGCTGTCTGGTGGCCAGCATGTTGTTCATATCAGTCTCAAAATGAAACATGCCAACTGATGGACCATTAGAAATCTACATGTGAAATGTGAGAAATAGAGGTTCCCAAATGAATGATGGAAGATAATCATGTTTATCTAACTCGAGTTAGTTGATCTTCAAATTGTATTTTACAATTTGAAAATTAACTAACAAGAGCGAGATAAACGTGATAACTAGGCCTAACTATCACTAGTTTGGGGACCTGTTTCTCCCATAACATTCGTATTTTATCGGAATAAACACATTTTTTCCCTTGGAAAATACATCATGTGTGTTTCCGATTGGGGAAACTATTGCTATGGAGCATGAAAATGACGTCACAATGGAAAATGACGTCGAAAGCTTTGTTACGTTTTTTGACGTCATAAATCAAAGATTGACCAACGAAATCACATACCCACGGTTTATACCAAATTGGTTCCCCTTCATCCAAGGATGCTTCAGACCAAATGTGGAACAAATCCTTTCATTCCTACAGAAGAAGAGGATTTTCAAGAATTTGCTATATTTCCCCTATTGAGCCCCGCCCTCAACCCCCAGGGGGACCAGACTAACCATTTATACAAAATGTGTTCCCCTTATCCCAAGGATGCTCCACACCAAATATGGACCAAATCCTTTCATTCCTACAGAAGAAGAAGAATTTTAAAGAATAATTTGCTATGTTTCCCCTATTGGGCTCCGCCGCTCAGGCCCACGATTTATACAAAATTGGTTCCCCTTCACCCAAGGATGCTTCAGACCAAATATGGAACAAATCCTTTCATTCCTACAGAAGAAGAAAGATTTTCAAGAATTTGCTATATTTCCCCTATTGAGCCCCGACCCCCAGCCCCCAGTGGAGCCAGACTCACTGTTTACACAGAATTGGTTCCCCTTCATCCAAGAATGATTCAAACCAAATATGGACCAAATCCTTTCATTCCTACAGAAGAAGAAGGATTTTAAAGAATTCGCTATGTTTTTCCTATTGAGCCCCGCCCCTCATCCTCCAGGGAGGCCACACTCACCATTTATACACAATTTCTATCCCTTCCCCCGAGGATGCTTCTGACTAAATTTGGTCAAAAACTGCTGAGTGGTTCATGACTAGTAGCGATTTTTAGGAAAAGTTGACGGACAGACGACAGACGACGGACGACGGACG
>NW_018408351.1:14572-15263 GCF_002113885.1 Mizuhopecten yessoensis | reverse complement strand
AAATGTAAAGGTAGGGTTTCCTTGTCTATCAAGCAAACATACATCTTTATGTAGCAGAAAATGTAATAGTGTTTTCAAACAAGGTTTGAGTTGTTAGATGATTTGTTTGCAAACACTAATACATATTACTCAGTTGCATGCAGATTACTACGTGTGGTTGACATCGGGGTCAAGAAATACAAACTTGTTTTTTTGTTTTCATTTTGGATTTCGAGCGGTTATTCCTTTTAAATTTAGGACCTGGTATATTTGACCCACATTGAAAATGAATCCGATTCAGCATGCTTTCGTTTCGGCCATTGTCAGACATGGCTTTCCAAAGAATTTATCAGTATTTTAAAACTCTCAATATAGTTGATAGTATAGGAGTCTTTCGATACTTAGGACCCTTCATGAAAAGATCTCGTCACTCAACATTATGAGTAGTAGATCGCCTGTTACTACATATCCAGCTTAACCATCGTTGTATGTGGATAACGATCAAGAACATGCTGAAGGAGATGTCATTCTAAGGTAATTTCTAAATTAATCTGATAAAGCATTTGCTTGTAGCTGAAAAGCTTCTAAGCAGTTGAGTGAAATAACTGTAAAAATAACTTGGGTGCTTTTGTATTTGAAGCACAGTGGTATGTTTTCTTGGACGGACTTTTGATGAAGGATATTACTGATGCTGATTGCATTTCCCCCCTTG
>NW_018408351.1:8468-14542 GCF_002113885.1 Mizuhopecten yessoensis | reverse complement strand
TTAGCAACTTCGACTTACATGAAGTACCGCGTTTCCGGACAGTCACGTTAACATGCTTTAAGAGGATTGTTAAATACATTACGACTATGCTATACATACCTGCACACAAAACACCTGCCGCTGTAATACAAGGATTGCATTGTGGATATGTGTAAAATGCGCAACTCGAAAGGTTGGCTTCATTTCCAGTAGGGCAGTCAAAATAAGCTGTTATTACTCCTGGCCTACTAAAAGGTATATTTGCCCGTATACCGCCACTGAAATGTAATACACAGCTTATAAAAAAACAGTTTTGCATATAGCAACTGAAAAGATTTTTCTAATGATTTACCACTTATCAAATTGAGCAACTAACATATCCCAGGATATTGATGTGAAAGAGTATCATAGAAAAACGCGAAACGTTACCCTGGTTTTAAGAACGCTTATTTTTACATTTGCTTATTTTTACAGTCTACTCTACAATACTGATTTTAGAGAGTGTCGAAGCAAAGTAACATTGTGTAGCAGATCGCTAAACTTAAAGCTGATCTACAAAACAGATGTACGGGTGTCTTCGAGTGTCGTAGCAGTCACAGAGACATGATAATTGAGTTTTTCGTGGTCAGCCTGCCACCTTTTTGAATATTTATGAGGTTGACGTCAGCCACTTGCCGAGACCCGTGGTGTGATTGGCTGAAAGTGCAGTCATGTTTTCGCTAAACCAACCAAAACTGCATGTTTCAGCACGCGCTGACGTCAACCTCATTAATTTTCAAAAAAGTGTTAGGCTTATTGCGAAAAACTTTGAAACTCTGAAATGGCGTGTGTTTTTGGAGGAAACGGAGTTCATGTCCGCGGCAGGAGATTACATTTTACGGGCATATAGGAGTTTTTAAAAGAGCAATTATCCATTATCCAACGGTACTAAGCATGTTCCCGCAGATCAACTAGAATGTTGTTTTTGATGCAAGAAAGTTAGGTGGGGTTGACATTTCAATATCGAGAGCTTTCCTCCCTTCTCCTAGATATGGTCATTGGGGGTGTCATTTTTACCGAAAGTTGATCTAAACCCATAAAACATGTAAAATGACTCTGAACAACTCAGTTTAGGTCCAAATATAGCTGTAACAAATGCTCAGGTCCCTGTGGTAACAGACAGCTAAAATTTAAGCTGATCTACGAAACTGATGTACATAAATAAGTGTCGCAGAAAAACTCTTAATATAACAGTGTTGTACAGAACATTAACGTAACATTAACATTTGATATGCAAACCTCATACCGCGTACATTTAACGTTTACACTTTAATTTATCACTGCGGCGAAACATCACACGCACAGTGTCTCCGCACAAACATAATACATGTACAATGTGTAGATAATAATCTTTCTCTGTTTAACTGTGACAATTTGGTATTTTACTTGACATTTGATTGTAGACACAATTTGGTAAAGTCTCCTGCGTTTTACAGTGTTTAGTAGTCAAGGTATTCGTGATACTTTGAGTGATAAATACTACAGTTGTTATAGGAGTCGGTATGACGAACCTAAATCCCAGTTCCTTACAGGCCACGTTGGCGGAGTAGTTTGTCCAGCAGTCTCCACATAACGGGTTCCAGGTTTGTAGGGAGTCGTAGTATATCTCTATTCCTCCCTCGTACTTGGTTTTATGTCCATACAGTCGCACTGCAAAGACATTCAGATCGTGAAACAAAGACGGATATTGTGCATTACATGTTTCTGATACTGGTTGTAAAACTAAAAGCGCAGCATACAATTACGAATTTATTTAAAATTTAAAAGTTGTTTTAACCAACCAGTTATACTAAGGTAGGAGGTAAATGCAATACATTGATTGTAAGATTTGTCATATATTTTTCGAACTGTATCCGCATTAACAGTCTGAAAACAAACCACCACTCGGACACATATCAGGAGAACGTCATTTTGACATATTTGCTGATGCAATGAATGAAAAAAAAATTATCTTCCGTGTATTGAACTGTAAATGACATCATTATTTTAAGCATATGTCTACTGTGGGGTCAAAATATTAATGATCATTTATTCTTTTGTACTTAAACTATAACATCATCATTGTTTCTTTACAAAATTTCAAACTAAACAGTCCAATGAAGAACCCCTACAGAGGTGAAAAAATGCCTTTGTAATTTAATTATCATAATCGCCTTTCTTCACAAAGAGTCGCTGTTCTTTATTAAATATTTAAGAAAGAAACAACAACATTCCAAAGTCTGATTTAAAAACCAACGGTTAGAGAATTACACTAACTGCAAAACAAGTATGCCCATTTAATTATTTGACACTGCTAATATATGTACGATCTATGACGTTACGCTATACTGTTATTGCGAACTTGAAGAGCTTATACAGTAAAGATGTACGTGCGCAGTGTAATGTTGTGTCCATGTTTTTTTGAAAAAATAAATCCACTTTCGTCCAGTGTGATATTATCCATAATAAGGTTCGTATGTTGACCCATGTACATGTACCTGAGGTTATGTAAAAAAAACCTCTTAAAACACAAATATACATGAATTATTGTACATGTTCATTAATTTTAATTTGACAAGGATCATTTTACATATGCTTAGAAGTATATCTAATTAAGTCTGAGAAAGTGTTTTAAAAATTCTAAATTTATAATATATAATTAAGATATCCTTACCGTTACCTGATGAAGCTATGTCCACCGAAACGAAAAGCAACAGCACATAGTAAGTCCTCCATAACAAGCGGTCTGAATAAACTGCCATATTGGTGTTATTTAACGTGTTTGAGAGGATGTGTATGCTTCGTTAACTGGACAGTGTATATGTTCCTCAAGCTGACTCGTCACACCGAGTATGAGTAATTCGAAGGATGGGATGCAAACACTTGATACGACCAAGGGGATGTTGTTAGATGTGTATAAGATAGTTTATTACACGACTTCCTGTTCTTGTATTGTTATAATTCGTGTTATATATATGTATAGTACATCACATGATCATTTCTAGGATAGCTATCGGATAACTACCATTGTTCTATTTGGTATAGTTAGCATCCGCCCTTGACAACGGGAACTATACCTGGAGACAGGCACTATACCTTTTTTTTTGGACCGCTGAGACTAGTGATGATTAAATCCAGTGAATTGAATACGAAACAAAAAAGGAGAGATCTACTCAAACAATTATCTTATTGACATTTGTTGTTAATTATTAAATATGCTACTTTTTATTGTCAAATGACAGTCATGTGATGTACCAAATCTATTATGACCCTTTCCCTCGGGAACAGTTCTCTTATAGTGTTTTCTGGAGAGGTATAGTGCCCTCGCCTAACGGCTCGGGTACTATACCTCTCCAGACAACACTATAAGAGAACAGTTCCCTCGGGAAAGGGCCATAATATAATAATAGGATCTTATATGAGTTTCCATTTCATATGAGATTCATGAAACGAGTCTCTGGCGAGCTAAAACGAAAAATTCGGGACGAGTTTCATAAATCTCATATAAAATGGAAACTCATGTAAGATCCTTTTTATCACATAATCAAGATTTGTGGTATTTATTCTTTGTAAAACGACAATTTTCATGCAACCTTCAAATGTAAAAAGTCGCCATTTTGACTTCTTAAACCTGTGACCCCATGAACTTGTTCTGGCGTGACGTCACAATTGAAAGGGCCGATACTAGGCCATACTACATGGACTAATGCGCAAAACAAAATATGACGTGTATATTCACTGGATAACACAGTACATTATGTGATAAAACTCTTTCAGGCGAATTGATTGATCAAGTTACACATCCATAAGTGTGCAGACCAAGCTACTAATTTGTACTATAATTGTATAATAGGAAAAATAGGCGGCTTCTATGAATGTAAATATCAAAGACGGCGATTCAGTGTCAATTGACAGGAGAAAGAAAGAGGTGTATCATCAAGACAATAAAATAAAAATAGTAAAATCTAAAGCAGAAGGTGGCAATCCCAGACAACCCAGGTAGGTGCCCGGCTAACTGTGGACCAATAGATCCCTTTTATATAGCGGCTCACACAGGGCACTATGGAAACGGTTGATCATTTACCAGTGATTAAACCGAAACAACGAGAGTAAATACATGCAAGTGTACGCATCTGTTCTCTGTGAATCACTAGATATGTTATATTGTCCACTGATTTTCGGTGTCATTACTAAATTGCCCTCATCCCAAAGTGCAAAAGAGACCAAATTTGATTATGGTAAAATTTTCCCGGTATAAAGAAGATTAACATTACATAATTAATAATGATTTATAAAATATGTATAGCGCAATTGTTATAGAACAAATCTAAAGCTTTGACTAATCAGTTCTTCAACTACAATATTCATAAAGAAAAAAATGTCACAAAATGTTTCAAGTGAGACATAGTCGTGTAAAACAGGACAAAATGAAATATCTACCGTTCATTTGGGAGTTATAAATTTAAAAGAAATGGGTTTTCAAATTTTTTTTAAAACAGCTGACGATCCAAATTATGGAGGTAGGTCTGAAGGCTGTTCCACAATGCTGATACGGATTTGTTATATTGTAAATCATCAGTTTCTGTCAGTGAAAATGTGGAGTCAATATGACGCCAGGCCTTGAGGTCTTGTTAGCGGGGAAGGTACAATTGTACAATGATTTATCTACGTGACATTGAATTTATTTTTTTAAGAAAGGCTTTGAACAGGTGGATAATAATTGTGTACTTCGCTATTCTACTGGAAGTCAGTTCACGTTCTTCGGAGACGTTTCAACAGAGATCTATCGATTCTACCGAGTTTTCCAAAAGTCTAGTCAAGTGTGGCAAATCCATGGACAAATACTTTGGAGACGTCTGAGACCAGGAACGGACAGCTGCAACCACAGTTTCTGACATTGAATTAACAGGATTTAGTTGAGTAGTATCATCTTTTTACCATAGTCAGAGAACCACCATCGAGCATGATGACCTATACGGGTCACCCTTAAAAGCGTCTTCAACCGACAACAAGCGTCTTCAAGTGACAAAAAGCGTCGCCAGACAAATCTTTAAAAGTACCGAATAAAGTAAACGACATCAGAAGATATGTTGTTAATATGACTATGATACACCTCTGTACCAAATTTCAATTTGATATTTGATAAAATGACCTGTTTATGATGAATTGAATTTTACGATCGCGGCGTGGCACATGTGTGTATTAGCATGTAAAGTGAAGAAAGCGTCGCCAGATAATATTGTTAAAATTAAAGTAAGTGACATTAGAAGATATGTTATTAGTTAGACTTTTATTGATATATATTCCAAATTTCAGCTCGATATTTAAAAAAAAACACCGAGTTATGAGGAATATAATTATTTTGATCGGCGGCGTGGCATACAAAATGTACGTGTGAATACAGATCGTAAAGCGTCTTACAAATGGCACGTCGATGGTACAAACTCTAAGCTGGAATGAAGATGTTCTATGAGCAATGCGTTGTCTCGTTTCAATTTCAACATAGTGGAACCCATCAGATACTCGTCAAACAATTATCCTACATGTAGTTGTCCCTAGGTTGTGTGGTCATGTACATATACTGTCTTCATGCATGCAGCAATACATATGATTTCGGAACAGAGAAATCGCTACTTCACTAACTCGTGGCTCTCTGTATTATATGGTATATGAATTTTGTTTAATCTTTATTTAGCGTCGTGTACATTGTCAACAACAAACATAAGCTCTCTATAGCTTTTATTACGATGCCGCTAAGGGAACAAATGATGTTTTCGTGATGGAGGAAAACCACCGTGCCATCGGAGGGATAACAACTAACCCTATCAGACATCACTCTCTTTTCCGCCACCGCTGGGGATCGAACCGAATTTCTTGGGAAATTGAGTGATCTGAAGCTCACGCGTTAGCGATCACGGCTACCGAGGCACCCTCGTATATCTCGTATATTATATGAGATATCTTATATAATATATATACGTAAAGGATATAAGCCGAAAACTGTCTATTATGTAAAATATTGGACAGTCTGAGGCGCTACAATATTGGACAGTCTGAGGCTTATATCTTACTTAGGC
>NW_018408351.1:0-1164 GCF_002113885.1 Mizuhopecten yessoensis | reverse complement strand
GAACATGATTGGGGTTTGACGTGTTAATTATGTGGAATATTATAAAGTATTCCTTAGACGTAACGAATCTGAAACAAAAAAGTGAACGAACGGCGACTTATTGTTTATTTTTGATACGAGTTCCCGCCAAATATTTTGTCTTAAAAATAACGGTTTATAGATGATAAAAATAGTCCCGACGTCGAAAATACCTTTATCAAGACACAGATGTGAGAGTTAGCTCTGGGGTTTACTTAAAAACCCGTATATGTTCAAAATATTAGTATAATGATCCATCATATCCTTAATCTATAGTAGTGCGAGGGATCTGCGATTCTGCATCCGAGAATAGAATTTCCATTTCCCCGAATCTACTGACGGACTCTTTTTACTTTCCATTTCTTCCTTGGCTTTTGGTAAAACTCGGCACTCACATTGCGAGTTAATACTCTAAGTGACGTACAAATCAATTAAAATTAAGGTATAATTAAGTGACGTAAAAATCAATTATAGTGAATATTCTAAGTGACGTAAAAATCAATTAAATCGATATAAATTATACTCAATATATAATTAATATTCTAAGTAACGTAAAAAATCAATTATAGCACGGATTAAGATCTAATCTATTTCCGTGATTATAGTTAATTGATATTCTAAGTGACGTACAAATCAATTATAATTAATGTTCCAATTAAGTGACGTACAAATGTACACACCAATTATAATTAATGTTTCAATTAAGTGACGTAAAAATCAATTATACTCAATATTCTAAGTGACGTACAAGTCAATTATAGTTAACAGTCTAAGTGAATTACAAATCAATTATAGTTAATGGGCCTAGTCTAAGTGACGTACAAATCAATTATACTCAATATTCTAAGTGACGTACAAATCAATGAAAAACATGTTTATTTTGAAAGAGCTGTCAAAAAGTACATATGTACAGAAAAGAACGTATGCTACACTTAATTCTTAGTGCTGTTGTGCTTTATAGATGTAAGGGCCATTGGTATAGTTGTCAAATTCCGTAAAAACATATTTCACAAGCGAAAAAATATACAATGATGGAAATTAAATTAATTTACAATGCTCCTAAAGTAAGTTTAAACATGCCTGCAACTGTAGGCGAAAGTTTGTAAACAAATACTTGTTCGTATTTCAAAACAAATATCAGTTGCA
>NW_018408350.1:53711-55635 GCF_002113885.1 Mizuhopecten yessoensis | reverse complement strand
TATGTCCTAATGTATTTTATATGAAATTGTAATGGCTATCGTGTTATCAAAATTGTGTGTTTCTAGAACGCAATTACTTGTGTATTTAGATGAAATATGAATCTAGCTAAAAGGAAATTGTACTTCTAATGATATTCTCATAGTAATCAAAACAAGTAGTGTGTAGGTAGCGAAATCACTTGTTGATGAAGAAAACAAAACTAATACCTACGAACTGTAATTAGATACAGACCAACCAGGGCAGGAGCAAATAAAAGGTGAAAAGAAATGAACAACATACGAAAATTAACATGGGTATTTTCTGTAACACGAATACCTATTAGATTAAGCTCATTCACTATTGAACAAAACATAGATATACTTACATCAACTGAGAAGACTAAGCCATAACTGTTGTCATAATTTCGAAATTAAAATTTTCCTTTTTATTCATTTTACAATAAACGACCTGAAGGATATTTTTTCGTCGATCTTATTTCATTTTCCAGCCATTGAGAAAAATATGTAAGCAATAAACGATATAATGTCCGAATCTTCTTTTTTACAATAAATGTATCATTAAACATCATTTAAACAAAAGAAAAAAAACTTCATCTTAAAATGATTCAACCTGTTTTTCGCATTGACGTATGTCTAAATTCTGTTCTTGGTGAAATATAATAATGGCTTTGTGATGTAAAAATTGTGTTTGTCTAGCATTGAATTACATCTACGTTAAGAGTATATATGACATCAAATTAACGTTTATTATACTTGAAAATAAATAATCAAATGAATAAAAACAATTATCATCTATATACTACTTTATACCACCTACCGGTAGCATGATAAATTCATTATCATTGGTTGTCAGTAGGAGAAGAAAGTTGAGAACGACTTGAGAAGAATTTGAGAAAAACTTGAGAACGGATTTTTCTCTAAGCTCAACAGTTATTACATTTGTACATTTGAATAAATAATGGAAATGGTCGCCTAGATCAGTTTTACAATGCGTACATTTTCGTCTTGTGTTTGGAATATTCTGCCACTTACAAAATGTACCTGCTTCCATAGGAAATTTCATATCTGAGCATCTAAATTTTAAAGATATTAACCCTGTTCTTTCTCTTTATGAAAGGCAAATCAAATAGGTTCAAGTCCATGTTTCTTCTTAAAAGTTACCATAGAGTTCACCTCGAGCTGCATTGTGAATGTTTGCATTCCATCTTTGTAAAAGTTGGTTAATTAAAATTTGTTTGACAGTATTTTATATGACATTTAGTAATAGGTTCCTGTTTTATGACAATTGATCTTTGTTCGACTTCATCGAAACACCTTTTTGTATATTCTAATCATTTAAACTTACATATATTATTGGTTTAAAGCTTGAACATTAATCCGTACATATGACGACTAAGTTTATAGGTATTCTTTAAATTAGAGTGAGTGGAATGTCATCATTCACAACTTAACAGCTGTCTCAAGAGGATATTGGTCTTATTCACTATATGTCATACAGTTTGGAGTCGAAGTTTGCCTCCCAAAAATTCGTCTGCAATATTTCAAATGATTTTTTTCCAACTATTTTCATATCCATATAACAATATAGGGCTAACTATTTTAAGTTGTGAGTCTATTGGAAGGTGTTGATTATTTATATTATGATTCACAGAATAATTGGTTTTTGGGCTTGCTGCACAATGCTTCCATTTACGTTTCAAAGAGTTACCATAGTAATTAAATTTTAAACCCGGTACACTAGAATTGTCAAATTCGTCTAAAACTTCACCGTTAATTCCAAATACATGGTTATTATTAGAATTGCGTTTACAGAATACGAGTATCTTTGTTTTCTTCCCACTAATCACAGTATTTCGGAAAACGTTAGGAGCATCCATATTTAGCTAAGTCTGGAATTTGTCTTCTAATTGTTTTAAGGGGAAGC
>NW_018408350.1:48866-53247 GCF_002113885.1 Mizuhopecten yessoensis | reverse complement strand
TACATAGGATATCCAACGTAATTTGTTTTTGTCATAGATTTGTTTATGAGAATTTTCCATAATTTCCTTGGAGAGAGTTTCGCCGACGCAAACAAGTCGTGCGAACATTCCGATATATATTATCTAATTCTCTTGTTTTATTGTTTCCGTTATAATTTAGCACATTTGTTAATATCATTCTTACTTTTTTTATGTTTACTTTAGTTGTACCTTGATCGACTCTAGTTAAATGCAGATCTAGTAGCTATACATTTCTTGTCAAACCATGTTTTTTTTGTAGTAGCTTATTTCGGTTTCGGCCTGTTATAAGCGCTAACATACCCCCCTAGTTTTCCGAGTCATGTCTTGCAGAACATTACAATTTTTTAAAAACTATTTCGTCAACTTTATTGTTTCAACAAGATAGTTGGTACTTAACGTATCAATCCGGTCACTCATTTTATTTATTACAAGTTTCACCTCATCAATCGACTCAGTGTATTAGTTATTTTTACTATGTTCCCATCTCACATGTTCAACTGTTTTAGACCAGAAACATTTTCTTTTCTGTAATTTTAGGCTTATAACCAATACAAAATTTGAATTGACAGTGAACATCTGAGACAATATGGATTATGATCACTAATATCTAAATCAACAATACTCTTAGCTACATTAACATTAAATAGTAAGTAATCAACGACACTCACTCCTTTACATGTGACCTTAACAACACATTTGTCTTTATTGAGACGGCCATAACCTATTAATAACGTACATCATTTGCACATATCAATTAATCTTAAGCAATACTTATTAGCGCGACCTTTATCTTCGTCAACTCTATCAATAGATACATTACAGGATACCAGCCTCTGACAAGCATGGTTATCCACTACTTCACTCGTGTCAATATTAAGAGTAAAAGCGAAGTCCTTATTAAGTAAAACAATGAATTAATATGCTAGTACGACCATTAAATCACCAACCAACACGTATGAGGTGTTTAAAGAAAGACTAGCTGGTTCCTTTTCTATTTCAGAAAAATACTCTTCTAATAAGTTAACAGACTCATCCTGAGGTACATATAAACAACCCATTAGTGTACTCTCGTTTAACCCTCTGTACAAATTCAGAGTCAGATTGTATGAATTAAACAACTTTCATTAGGTAAAATTATCACAATTCCGTCATACATGGGCTTTAATTTAGATCTACTGTTTCAGGTCATAGCTAGAAATGAATGTCCCGATGTGTTGAAATACCACGTATTTTGTTGAGATAACGGAAAGAGATTCGTGTATAAAAACAGAAATGTTTTCTATTAATGTTATTAAAAGATGGGATATGAGACATGAATGCCTAATGCAATCCTAAATCACTAGTTCATTAATAATTGGCTAGGTTGTCGTCAGTTCAAATAATAAAACCTTAAATAGTACAAGGATCGTTATTGGTATAACGGGGGTTTGTCTCCCTTGGGATATAATCTGGAATAAGTTTTTTTTAGGTTTTTAACTCTCGGCATTTGATTTTCCACTGTGTTAATTATACTTTTATATCTAGCTTAATTATGTGAGAAATTCAATAAATATTTGAATGACGGAGGATTGGCTAAAAGATTGGTACAGTTTGAAAAAATGCGTATGTCAAGAGTTTGGTGAAAGATATTCAACCGAATTACAAGTATATTGTCACTCAAAAACGAAATAATTTAGCGATTTTATCCTAAATGTATATTATCTTGGAATTTGTCAAGCTTTTCGCAAACTGTTCGCAAAACATTTAAAAACTGTATTTTGATATTGATGTTTACTTTTCTTGTTGAGAAACCTCTCATAATATGAAAACCAAGGATTTTCGTTGAGTATTAGGTACAGTAGTGTACAAAATCGAAAATCAAATGTTCTAAGAGAGAAAGGAACATTTCTGAAAAGGTGTTTTAAATTGACCAAAATATTTATGTTCATGTTCATGACATTTCATTTTACAAAAACAAAACAGTTCCATAATACCATTTTAATCTGAATTAAGGGTAAGAAGAATGATGTTAAGAGGTTCAGATGGGGTCTTGGTTCAACAACTTGCTAGTAATCAGAAATAATTTAAGACAGTCGTATACTAAACTTATAGTTCATAGTCGAAAAGCTGTAAAGTTCAACACCGGATATACCAAAAATAAATAATAATCACAAAAAAATATAGATATTTAATTCCATTTGCTCTGCATTACCACTATATAACCTTACCAAACAAAATAGAAAGATATCATATCATAGTTCTCACATAATTCCCATTGGTGTAGTGATATGAAGAACACGTTCGTGACGTCGTGACTTATTGACATCGTTTTGACCGACGTCACTACATTAAGTGTATTATTGACGTCACGAAAATCACCACATCAATTATAACTCGCATTCCTCGTGGCAACCCTTCCGTGCTACCGGATTAAAAAACCAATTTGAACAATGTACCTCGCAACAATTTATGTCCTTACGGTGGAATATATATGGATTAAATTGTTGAAATTAAATTGATGATTTTGTGTCTGTTTCCACGAACTATATTGTTTTGCCGGGACGGTCGCGTGTACTCGTGACGTTACAAGAACAGGTCCCATTGACAGACAGCTCGAAATTCGATAACAGGTTGGCATATAGGAAAAAGGAAATAAAAACATTACACTGCTTTCTTTAAACGCGCGTTATTCAATTTGTATGCAATCCTGTCCGGTGATATTTCAATGCTAGTTCGAGNAAAAAAGTGTATCTCAAAGGTTCTTAAGTATGCATTCTCAAATTTTAAGTTGAGAACGGGCTCAATATTTGAGAATGGTAAGGAGCATGCTTAAATATTTAAGAACGTGCTTAAATACACAAAATGGCCAACTGTAATTGTCTGATCAGTCATGAAATTCAGCCGCTAAAAACGAGTAAGGAGACGAAAGGCACAGTGTTTATAGTTATTTTTCATTTATCTATTTATTTATTTATTCATAATTAGCCAACACTTTGGATATAATTAGAAAACCAGCATTTGGGGCCATTCGATACAGTCTTCTATCACTGAATGTCAATAAAATCAGACATTGGCAAATAACTAAATGGCCTATTTGGTTATGGGGAAAAGGAAAATTTTACCAGAGGATTTGGGGCAGGTTCTGACCCCACCCGAGTAAAATTTTCATATCAGGAATACATGCATAATGATAGGCACCTTTCCTCAAATATTTCTTACCCAGATCTAGATAAAGGAAATGTTGTAAATGCAACAATTAATGTCATAGCGTTTCTTATTATATTAGCAATCTCGTTACAACCTGTTAATCTCGTTCCATGCATTTAAAACTAGGTCATTGCTTTGTTAATGAGAGAAGTATTACATATAATGTAGTTATTGTTGTTAATTGTTTGATTACCGAACTGACTGATTAACCGGTTACTCGGTCAGAAGATGTTTCAAGTAACCGGTTAGTAAAGAGCTAAGGCAGGTTGCTATGCCTATACCCCAAATCTATGACCTGCTATAGTGCGCGCGTCCAACCGTGCACTATTATGACGCGTACTCGGGTATTTCTATACAGGTAGCTCTATCGGAATCACGTATCTAAGAATAGATTATTATAAACAGACGAATTTAAGGTCATGGCTATTAATACATGCGTTTCACGATAAAGACTCAACAAAATGCTTATTTCGCGTTATGCTGTATAAAACACGAGGTCGTACAATCATAACCAAGTTTGGTCTACGTCATGCCGTTACATGTTTTCTTAAAAAGCACGCATCTTGAATTTGTTATTCCTGTACCTTGGAATGGTAAAATTACATATAGTTTTCAAATAGCATATTTTGTATTTCGGCATCATTTGTTTGTGTTTAGATAATACATAAAAATACTAGTGCCAATTGGAGGGTAAAACAATTCATAAAACAAAGCGTAGCTGTACTATACACGCGTACAGGGATTTGTTGACATGATCCCATAAAAGATAAATCAATAGGTATGTTATTACAATATCAATAAAATGTTCCATTGATTTGAAAACTATTTTTTAGTTTACTAAGGAAAATGATCACTTGCCTAAATATTAAAAAAGAAAGAAGAAAAAAAGTGTATCTGAATGTGAATTCGAACCTACACCGTTCATATTTCTGGTTACAAGCTATCTGCGTTACACATGAGGTTACATGTACACCGGACATAGACGAAGATGGAAATACAAACTCCTTTAACCCAAGAAACATCTGTCGCAGTTTTGAAAACTTGATCAACCATGGAGGACCACTTTACCGTCATACGATTTGTTTTTGCATATTCAAAAGTTGGTCCTCGGATGGGAAAGTATTAAAAGCATTTTTTTAAGTCGGAGAAGCCCCATCACTTTCATAGATATAGT
>NW_018408350.1:28188-48106 GCF_002113885.1 Mizuhopecten yessoensis | reverse complement strand
TACACGCGTACAGGGATTTGTTGACATGATCCCATAAAAGATAAATCAATAGGTATGTTATTACAATATCAATAAAATGTTCCATTGATTTGAAAACTATTTTTTAGTTTACTAAGGAAAATGATCACTTGCCTAAATATTAAAAAAGAAAGAAGAAAAAAAGTGTATCTGAATGTGAATTCGAACCTACACCGTTCATATTTCTGGTTACAAGCTATCTGCGTTACACATGAGGTTACATGTACACCGGACATAGACGAAGATGGAAATACAAACTCCTTTAACCCAAGAAACATCTGTCGCAGTTTTGAAAACTTGATCAACCATGGAGGACCACTTTACCGTCATACGATTTGTTTTTGCATATTCAAAAGTTGGTCCTCGGATGGGAAAGTATTAAAAGCATTTTTTTAAGTCGGAGAAGCCCCATCACTTTCATAGATATAGTGAATATGGCTATATTTGCAGTATTATATTAACAATACCGAATATCTTAACAGTTCAAAAATTAATATTCAATTGGTTTTATATCTATTCCATGCATTTTCGCTACTAAAAAATATTTACTCATCAACATTTTTTTCAGTTTTCAAAAATGACGACTTAGGGAAATACGGGCAGTTTTCCGCCATACCTCTTTGTCTGGTTTGACAACCCTAATTTCAACATTAAAGTGAACACGTTAAAATGAGTTTTTTTTCTTCAAATTTAACCCAATAGGCTTCTGTACCAGACATTTTCATTTAAAGTGTGGAACCTTTTTTATCCCCTCCCGCGGGGAGTGGTGGTGGTGTAATGGGTAAGGGGCTGTTTTGTTCCGTGCGTACATATTATCACCCTTTTTCATCGCTCTATTGAATTCATATCTGAACATATGAACTGTACCATTGTATAAAAAAGTTTCCATTCATGGTTCTAATGAATCGTCATAAATAAATAAATTTATTCAGTTTTGGATAATTATTCAATATTTTCTTTTAATATCTAGCATTCAATAATATGTCTGTCATAACAACAAAAATGGTGTCATCTGTTTTTTAATATCCAATTTAGCTTGAAAACTTAATTATGATTTTCAATGCACTGCAAAAGAAGTGCGGGATTATCTATCCTAGTTAATTCCCGAAGTATTTCATGTACTGATATTACCTTTTTTCATTAAAGAGTTCCAAATAGGGCCCCTTCTGTATCAACAAACACATTCTTAGTTAAGTACATTCTCAAATATTTAAGAACACCTTCGTACTTAGCTTAAGAATGGAAAGTTAAGAATTGAGAATTAAGAAGTTTCGAGATTCCGGGGCCAGGTCCCATTGACAGACAGCTCGAAATTCGACTTTGAAATGCGATAACAGGTTGGCATATAGGAAAAAGGAAATAGAAGCATTAAACTGCCTTCTTTAAACGCGCGTTATTCAATTTGTATGCAATCCTGTCAAAATTATAGGACAATAAATTATGAGAAGTCCTTTTTACACAACCGATAAGATTTACTATGTGACGTTTCGATGACTAGTACGATATATACACTGTCACCTTCATCAGACAAATGACCAATGAAGGGTATGCACACAGAGGTGTAAAATGTGTACGAGTTGTCCACAAAATCGATGTCGATTTCGGCTACGCTGGAAACGTATGTACAATAGTTGTTGACCATGTATATGTACCGAAAATGTTATTGGCTGTGTAAAAAGATATTCTCATAATCCAAAATTACCAACCTGAAGAAAACGTTTAGAAATATAGGAAAATAACTTTCCAAAGAAGGCAGTGATTCGAACAAAAAATCCATATTACTTATTTTGCACCAAATTTATATCATTGGGCTACTAATCGTCAAACGTTAAATTGGCAAAGTTTAATTCTAAATTTTAAATCAAATAATGAAACCTAATACAGCTAGACGTTTAACTGGAAATACTCAGTCGAAATATTCCTAAACTCTTGTAAACAATCCAAATATATTTTTGAAAGTACTTACGACTGTAAATAAAGTTAAAAGCCGAACTTACTTTTAAACCATTTAAAACAGGAAATACTTTCCTCAAAAACCATACATAACAGGAAAAGACTTATCCCAAAAATCATTTATAATATGAAAAACGTACACATAAAACCATGAACAGCAAGAAATACGTACCCCAATCGAAAGGCTTTAGGCCCCCACTATCGTCTGAACCCGACGCCATTTTTTCTGTTGGTTATATTGGCCTTACAGCTAGTTTCGTTGGTGACATCTAGAAAAATAAAGTTTAAATTGACACATATTTCTGAGTTTGGGTACGTCAACATGCAAATCGCCTTTATCATTATCATATTTCTGATAACCAAACATACACTATGTTTGCAACATAGTTGATTAGATTGTTCATATAGGATTGAAATTGGATAATTCCACCATTACTGAAAGACCGGACGGGGAAAGGACTATGGGCGTCAAGATACGTTGCTAAGGTAGGGCATATACGCATGCGCATTGGAAAACACAAAGACAGATAGCCCTAATTAACCAATATGATGTTTATAACAGAACTTTGTAAATAAATTAGAGTTGAATTTTTTACTTTTTTTATGAGGCCAAAAATGACCGTTAACGCCCTAAGTCCTTTTACTCTCGTCAATAGCAATGTAATGACCATCTCATCCCCGATACTTGTGGTTTCGCTCAATATCCTTCTCTCCAACCCTCGAATATGACATAAAAAATCGAGGTATCTGTGCACGAGCACCTTGTGGATGACACAAAAACATGTAGACTAGTTTCGCACGATAGTGTAAAGGTAAAAATGACAGGCTTTAAAGTCGAGTGTCGCTCGTAGAGCTTTCAGTTATGCCATTATCTGTTCGAGGAGTGCAAAGAGCGTAGGTGAGCCTAACTAGAACGAGGGTTGAAGAAAATATCTCAAAATAGTCATGGTGAATACAGGGGTGTAATAAAAGAACAAGTAACGTTAAACTATGTCTTTTTAAAACAAAGTCGCACAACTCATAGGGTATCTCGGGGTATTACAAACATTACTATTAGACCCGAAGTGTTATGGGGAGTGTACGCAACATTTATAGTGTTGTGTTGTATTTTCATTTCACCATTTACTGAGATGCACATTTCAAATATTTACAAGGGAATACAACGCTGTTCCGTTCAAACATTTTCCATAGTGCGCTTTATATTAATGTTTATTTATTAATTCTCTTTAAACATTTAAAAATTATGATTTTGTTCACGTAAACATGTAATTACCGTCCTGTAAACAACCTTAACTGAACAGCATTTTTCGAATAGCACCGATTAGTTGTAAATAAATACGAAATACACAATTGAACAATACACAAATAGTTCCATTTGATCTATATTTTATCGTGTAATTGATATACAAGTATGTCAAACGAGCTTTGAGTCTCTTTTAAATTGACAGCAGATCTGTTTTTAAAACACTGGTCTTTTAAATATATTATTTACAAAGAATTTGAAGTTCATTTCGAGTTTGCACAGATAGCTGACCAGTACATAACTGTTGTGTAGCGGTTTAGCTTAGGTCAACGAGGTGTGCTACTGGAAATTAAAAACGGTACTTCGAAATATGGAGAAAACGATTTAAACGATGCTGCTGATGATTGAAATCTTGTCAACCGACTGTGATAACGGTATAACTCATGGTTGGGGCATTCGACATGTGTTATAACTTTCGTCGCTGTAGAACTACTCCCTCGGCCTGAGTGATTTTATCTGCTTCGCCCCATATAAGTGACGCCAGTGTAGAGGACAGCAACTTCCTCTGTTTGATTGAAAATAATCTATCATGTAATCAGATAGAGGACTCACCTCACCGCCTCGATCTAAAAAAGAGGTGTTTTGATTCAACACAGTCAAAGAGACAGTGAGCTGTATAGTTGTTATTTCTGTTACTTTTCAAATCAAAATGATTGATATTTTATTTTATTCAAAAAGTTTAATTTATGTTTACAAAATCTGTTATTATAAATTTTAGATAAACAAGTAAATAAACCATTGATAAATAGTTGAAAACATTGGAGTGGGATTGGGCAGGGGGAACTCTTTCTTTACACAATGCAGTAAAAGGTTAAACACAGTATAACGGAGCAACTGATATTACTACACATTGCTTTTGTTGAAATGTAACAACATTTTGAGTTGTGGGACACAAATACTTCATGGTACACATCTGGTACACTACTGTGTCGGCGACCGTTTGGGGTTATGTGCACTTTACGCTATGTCGCGTAAATCGTAAGCATTGTTAGTTGATATTGGTATCAGATATGGCCTAATAAACCCCCTAAATACTATCATTGTAATGGGATTCTTGTTTTCGTGAAAACATATTACTAGAAATTATACAAAAGAAGTCGCACTTCTGCACAAATATAAAATTGTGATTCAAAAACATCAAAAAATTACTATTCAAAGTAACTGCGACACTTGTCGGTAAATTGTATTTTTTCATTAATATTGAGTAAAATGATTTTTTTTTCTCTCAATACAAGTATTCAAATGAAAAATACTTTCAGTGTTCAAATTTGCTATGAAGGTTTATTTGTAGAAAGCAGGCGTCAATAGTGATGTTATTGACTATATGCACAGATGCATATAAAACAAACCATTGTGTATGCTAGGTTTAATTCGAAAGACCCACTTTATGAGCAATTCAAGTTCCTAAGTAGAGAAAGGTGGGGTGGTGTACCGGTGATATTTCAATGCTAGTTCGAGGACATTACAAGGCACGGATTATACAATTTTCTTCCTTCGTTACTTGTGTTTCTATGTACAAGGCTGCGCTAAACAATAAAACAACGCAAATAGCTTCATGTATTATAGCATTATATACGATAAACCACACATAGCGTTTCCATGTAAATATCATATATGGCCAGGAGTTAAGTTGAAATGAAACATCATACATAACGTAGCAAAGTGTGTTATATACAATGAAATATACATTTTACAATCAGATTCGGTAAACATTGTAATAATACACATAGTTTTGGCAGGGATGTAGGTAACGATGACAAATTAAATACACTTCTATAAGTTCATACAGGGGTTAAATGCTTTACCTGTAGACGAAGATTCGAACTAAGACCTGAGTGCGCACTAAAAACAGTAAAGTATTTCAGATATCAAATACCAATTAACAAATAGTTAGGATTTTCTCTCTCTTTCTCTCCCTATATTTGTACAGCAAACCAATACTTCATTCAAGTACATGGTTTGCGTCGAAACTTTGGAAATGTTACACTTATTCAAAGACGAAACTATTACAAACTTAATAAAACGCATCCCTTCAAATCGGAAGTTCATACTCGATACAGAGGGTGTAATCAAAGGTGCAAAAAGACATAAAACCCATAACAGTACAATCAATGTAAACAAATATAAGACACATAAATATGCGTAAATATGAATGTATAGTAAACAATATCAGAACGACCGCAGTTTAGACAGTGATGTTGTGAATGTATAAGATTTACATTGTCCATAGTGTCAACGTTGTCTTACAAACTTCAGCTAAGACTAAATTCCCCAGTTGCTCAGAGGTAGAGCGTCCGACTAAAAAGACTGGGATCGCTCTTCAGCGAATCCACGATAACAACTAAGGCAACAAGTACTAATTACAGATGTCCACCAAACTGCACCCATAGTCGCAAAGATGCATCAGAAAAGGTTCGCAATGCCATAATACCCTTTCAATATACATACTAAATTTCAGTGAAATCGAACAATTTCTAAATTGCGACCAAACAGAAGTGTCTGTGTGATTGCTATGGCAACAATACCTATGCGATTAAATTCGCAGTCCCCTAATATCCATATATACCAATTTTCATAAAATCGAACAATATATAAATTTCGACCAATTAGAAGCCTCCATGTGGTTGATATAAAACCTATGCGTTTGAATTCACAGTCCCCTAATACTCCTATATACCAATTTTCATCAAAATCAAACAATATATAAATTTCGACCAATCAGAGGAAAAAACGTCGGCCATTTTGTTGAAATGTGAAATCTAAGCTACGGAAGTGATCATTGTCCTATTATACACCTATATACTAAATTTGATCACAATTGGACAATATTAAAATTTCGACCAATCAAAGGACGGAAATGAGGGCAATTTTGTTGAACTGAGAAATCTAACTTTCGGAAGTGATCATTGGCCCATGATTCACATGCATACCAAATTTGATCGAAATCTGACAATATTTAAATTTGGACCAATCAGAGGTCAGGAATCGGCGGCCATTTTGTTTAATCACCAAACAAACACCGCAGTTGTTTTGGTTGTGCCATACTACAACTATAAATCAAATGTCATTAAAATCGGACAATGTCTAAATTTCGACCAATCTGAGGCCACCGTCTAGCTGACCAGTCGGACGACCCATCGAAAAAGGAAAATACTCTTGCGCACCGCCTGTCATACACAAACACTCATGTAAAGTTTCGTTAAATTCCGACTGACGGTTTTCGAGAAACATGTCGGAAACTTCGTCGGCCGAAGAAGTGGAAGAAATAAGAATAATAAAAATAATGACAAGTACTTATTGTAATGGGGGACCATTACAGAAGTCGCCCAAACCCCGCAGTTATTTTAGCAGTGCCAAAATACACCTACTTGTGAAATTTGAGCAACATTTAATTTCGACCAATTAGAGGCCGTGGTGGCCTATGCGGTTTAATTCGTAGTCCACTAATACACCTATAAACCAATTTTCAACAAAAACGAACAATACCTTAATTTTGACCAATAAGAAGCCTCCGTTTGGTTACTATGGCAACAAAACTCAAGCGGTTAAATTCGCAGTCCCCCAATACCACTATATACCAATTTTCATCAAAATCGAACAATATCTAAATTTCGACCAATCATAAGCCTCCGTTTGGTTGATATGTCAATGCAACTCATGCGGTTAAATTCGCAGTCCCCTAATACCCATATATACCTATTTTCATCAAACAATATTTAAATTTTGACCAATTAGAGGCCGAGGCGGCCATCTTGGTTGACCGATCGGACAATAAAAGGCCATTTGCACAACTTCTGACCATGACAAACACTTGTGTCAAGTTTCATTAAGTTCCGTCCAGTGGTTTTTGAGAAATGTGTCGGAACCTTTTATGGCGGAAGAAGAATAATAATAACTAGAATTGCAATGAGCACTGCAGTTGTGTTCTTAGTGCCATTTTGAATCCAAAGTCAATTAATGTTTTGACGAAAACAAGCGCTGTGATGTTATAATCCCTTTCACTGAGTTTGATTAGAATCATATTAGAAGTGCCTGAGATTAAGCGCGGATAAAAGCGGCGGAAGAAAAAAATAATAAGAAGAAAAAGTAAGAAACGGAACAATAACAACAAGTCACCCGACTTCGTTCGGGGTGACTTAATAATAATAAGAAACGGAGTAAAACCAATAAATCCCCCAATTCGTTTGGGGGACTTTATAAGAAGAAGAAATGAAGCAAAAACAATATGTCCCACAAACTTTGATTGGGGAACATAATAACCGGAGTGTGGTCACATGATTCATATGTAGCCAGGAGAAAAGAGAATATAACGAAGGTATATCATTCCTAGTGTAATCAGGTGAAAAGTACAATTCAGGTTACATATTTTAGTTTAATCGATTCTAAACATGAACACATGTAGAATTTTCCTTTGAGGAATGAGGTTTTCTTTATGGTCATACCTAACCTGTTCACAATTTATTTGGTGGAGGGAATAGTACAGCACAAAGAGGATAATTTATGATTATCCACATACCTTTCTGTTTGCTTTTATCACTTAACTCGTATTAGAAGGTTCTGTAAGGTATGATTACAAACCGGTTGACACCGGTTTTAGTCAACATGACGAAGTAATCTTTAAATAGATTAAACGCAGAAAGTCAAATCAATCTTTCACGAACCGGATATCAAGTATATCTGTCAACAGGGGGAGAAACTAATGCTTATTTCGAAATATGCTGTAAGAATGTGTCTTTCGCCTTTTTATTTCGTCACAAGGGTTATATAAACGCTTATAAACGGCAGTTGTTAACGACATTACGTACATAATGTACTCAAAGTGAAATTAATTATAACAAAACATAAAAAAATATGTAGTTTTGACAGTAAGGGATGAAATGAAAACGAAACACCCATAGTTAAACCAGGCACATGACACAATGCCATATCATACAACACCCATACTGTGGTCAAGGGTATAGTGAATGATGAAACTAAACATATTCTCAACAGTATACCGAGGATTTAATCAAAAAAGGAACAGCAAGCTCATTGTAACGAGGAGTGCAGGAAATAAAGGCATATGATTTAAAGATGGATGTAATAGATAATGAAACAAGACGCATCGCTTGCACGGTGATGTATTTAAAATAGAATATAACCTTNTGTTTTAGGGTGGGGATCTCAACTGTTTCAAAGTTATGACCCAGGGGTCTCAATGTGTCTTTTGCCTTTAGAGTTTCGTTCCAAGGACGAAATACAATGTACACATAACGTACATAATGAAATTAATTATGACAAAACACATGTAGTTTCGACAGATGTATAGTTAACTCAGTTGGGGTTGNAGTGCTTGCATGCCGTCTGTAGTATTTACATAAACAATTAATCAGGTAGACAGAAAAACCTTTCCCCAAACAATATGGAGTTTTTTTGTCAAATGAGGGAGAAACTTATTTTTGTTTCTAAATGTGCCGTAAGAATGTGTCTTTTGCCTTTGGAGTTTCGTTCCAAGGACGAAATACAATGTACACATGTAGTTTCGACAGATGTATAGTTAACACAGTTGGGGTTGTAATAAGATCTGAAACTACACCCATAGTTAACAAAGTCAAATCACACCAAGGGAGCAGTTAGAAAAGACACGACGGGTGTAATCGATGAAACAGAACATGTTTATTTTCTTGAACAACAGATCTACCAGGGTACTCCCCCAAAATATTTTTCCTACATTTACATTTTTGTTAATATTATCATGGCGTCTTTAGTATTTACAATGATATCCAATCAGGTAGATCCCTATATGTAACCATCTATATAGTTCAAGTAATTAGGTTTTATGATATAAGGGGTAACAAGGTGTTTGTAAACTTGATTTGAAACCATATCATTGTATCCATTCACTTTTATTTACCGTATGACGTGTGCAAAAACACTACAGCAGTTATCGACTATCGTTATCGGGCTACCGAGTAGTACGTAGCGGCCATTTTGTATGTTTTGTATAAAAACTAGAAAGTGGTCCTGTAGTTTATTCACCAACTATAATTACCTAGAGAAATTAATTACAGCAGCGTAAGATTTTAATCTGTTTATAACTAAAACATTGTTTTCATGATATTTTAGATTTAGATCATCCGTTTGAAATTGATCCGTACAGGATTTCCATATGCATAAAACCTTCATTCAATTCGGTATTACAAATTATAACTAAATTGTATGAGCAACAAGAAATGACAGATGATCAATGAATTATTTACAGAATGTTGGAATAAAAAGTTTATAATCAACCTACCTTTACTAGAGATTTGTAGTACCCGTTCATGACTCATGTGCACTGCTCGAGCAGGCGACAGTTTGTCACAATTACAGATAACGTATCAGGAAGTAAAACCGTGCTGTCTTTATACCTGTATAGTGAAGTGGAGTTTCAAACTTAATATATAAATTCCAGATACTTTAAAACAAGCACGTTAGCTATACGTGATTTGTGAAGGTCACTTACAATTTTGGTCTTATTCTGGTTTAACCACCTATACCCACATGTAGGAAAAATAGGATCATATAATAGATTTTTTTGTAAAAAGGATTATTAATCACTTCAATGCCAGACATAAATATCTAGAATTGTCCTTTGAGAAATGAAGTTTCCTCTTTTGTCATACTTAACCTATTTATATCAATATTAAACATTAAATATCGAAACACAAAGAGGATCATTTATTATTGTCTGCATACCTTTCTGGTTGCTTTTATCACCTTACTCTAGTAAGAAAGTATTAGAAGGTTTGATTACAAACCTGTTTAAGCCAGTTGTAGTAGACATGACGAAATACTCTTCTACAGATCTACCAGGGTACTCCCCCCAAATTGTTTTCCTATATTTACATCTTTGTAAATATTACGTGGCGCTATCATGGCGTCTTAAGTATTTACAATGATATTCAATCAGGTAGATCCCTATATGTAACCATCAACGTGAACATATAGATATAGTTCAAGTAATTGAGTTTTATGCTATAAGGGGTAACAAGGTGTTTGTTTTAGGTGTTTGTAAACTTGATTTGAAACCATATCATTGTATCTATTCATGTTTGTTTACCGTATGACGTGTGCAAAAACACTACAGCAGTTATCGACTAGCTTTATCGGGCTACCTAGTAAGTAGTATGTAGCGGCCATTTTGTATGTTTTGTATTAAAACTAGATAGTGGTCCTGTAGTTTGTTTACCAACTATAATTACTAAATTAATAACAGCAGCGTAAGATTTCAATCTGTTTATAACTAAAACATTGTTTTCGTGATATTTTAGATTTAGATCATCCGTTTGAAATTGATCGGTACAGGACTTCCATATGCATAAAACTTTCATTCAATTCGGTATTACAATTTACAACTAAATTGTATGAGCAACAAGAAATGACAGATGATCAATGAATTATTAACAGAATGTTGGAATAAAAGGTATATAATCAACATACCTTTGCTAGAGTTTTAAACTTAATATAAAAATTCCAGAAACTATAAAACAAGCACGTTAGGTATACGTGATTTGTGAAGGTCGCTTACAATGTTGGTCTTATTCTGATTTAACCACCTATACCCGCATGTAGGAAAAATATGATCATATAATAGTTTGTTTTTTTGTATACAGGGTTATTTCTCACTTCAATCCCAGACATAAATATCCAGAATTGCCCTTTGAGAAATGAAGTTTCCTCTTTTGTCATTCCTAACCTATTTATATCAATATTAAATATTAAATATTAAAACACAAAGAGGATAATTTATTATTGTTTGCATACTTTTCTGGTATGAAAGTAAGAAAGTATTAGAAGGTTGATTACAAACCGGTTTAAGCCGGGTGTAGGAGACATGACGAAATACTCTTAATATAGATCAAACTCGGAAATCCCACAACAACTGCACGCCTACAAATGTATTGACAGTGGATTTCCACCGTCTTTGCCCTCGAGTCAAACAGGGAAATATTTCTACAATAGATATATGTAGTGTATCTGTCAAGTGAGAGGGAAATAGTGTTTATATATAAATATGCCATAAGAATGTGTCCTTAACCTTTCAAGTGTTGTTCCAAAGGTGATATAAGCAATAAGAACGGCAGCTGTTAACGACATAACGCACATAATGTACTCCGAGTGAAATGACAGAACACATGCAGTGTTGACAGATGTATAATTAACAAAGCCAGGGTTGTAGTAAAACTGAAACCTCACTAATACTTTACAATGCCAAAGCTTATCGGGGGAGTGGTTAACAAAGACATACTACCCATACAGTAGACAGGAATGTACAATTTAGTTTGGTTTAGTATTGTTTAACGTCCTATCAACAGCTATGGCAAGTTAATGACGGCCTCCCATGTGTGCAAGATGCATGCGTGTAGTGTATGCGTGTGTGTTTTGGGAGCCTGCGATATGTGTTTGTCTCCTTTGACTGATGCCGACTTTATAGTGCTATCTCACCGAAACACACTGCCGAGGAAACCAAGCAGGACACCCCACTCCTAAATTGTTGAGTGTTAAGCAGGAGTAGAAACTACCATTTTTACAGACTCAGGTATGTATCGGCCAGGGGACAGAACCCAAAGCCTTCATCACAGGGGCGAACGCTCAACTAAAGGCCAAAAGTGAGGCATGGTCAAGAGAGACATTAGGAAAGAGAAAGTTGTTTAGAAAGAAGAGAAAACATAAGATTCCAAATTTAGTCGCCTCCCACGATCATGCAATGGGGGCAGCAGGTACAATTCTTACGCCCTCACTGAAGGGACAACGACACAACCTGATTACATACACATAGCGTAAATTGAACCTAGAAACGTTTGCACTAATGTATCGAAAAGCAGATTGTAACCAGGCGTGCAGTAAACAAAGTCCTATAAGTTCACAATGGGTTTAATAAATAATAAAACAACAAACATAGTATACACAGTGATGTAACGACGCGTATGGTAGAGTAGATAAACAATAAACAAAGGTTAAACTTTTAACGTGGACCCTAAAAATGGCAAAAGGAATAAAAAGACGAAGTAAATCAGATCGGTAAGCTGTTGATGGTTTGTTAGATTCAAGTTCAGTACTCAACGATATAACAGGGTAGTGACATCATAACTGCAGCCTGTATATGAGTACTGATGACATTTTATTCGAATGTACGAGTTTAAGGAAATAGAACAGAAATAGTCTTAGTGTTGTCGATCAAACATATTTCTTAATTTTAGCTGGAAAGTCAGTTTACAATAATTTGCTTTACCCTACACAGAAACGTTTATACTTTATATGTCTCTAATCTACAGTGAGAACTTATTCAATCATGTCGTCATTGAACAGCAATACTTCGTGATCAGTTTCTGTGCCGGAATATTAATATTGCAAAGTTATAAACTGTGGTACCTCTACCAAAAATACGGAAATATATCAGTGAAAAATGTTTACAAAATAACTTTAACGTCGCGTGTCTGCTGTTTTTAAATGTCAATATTTTTAGTATCGCCGTTTAATGACAAATCGACGACACTATGTCTCTTTTATGTTAGGTCGACAATTCAAATAAACAGCAAAATACCGACAGTTACACATTTAATTGTATACGATACAGTACCTATGTATGCGATGCTAAATTATATACCGGACTTATATTCTAATTCCGTGATTACATTTATCTCGAAAATATCATTGAATTATGAGATTCAAACATTTGTGTTTCCTCCTACACGCGTAGCTTACACAAGTTATAATTTAAAATCTTTTACAGGTAAGTAACACTAAACACCTGTGTCCAGTGCTGACAGCAGGAGGCCCAAGACACACCTATGTACCTGTGTACAGGTATGACATCAAAGGGATGTCAGCGGGAGGGTAAGGGGGCACCTGAAGTTAGTATGTAGATTCGTATAGATTATGTGTCTTCCAATTTACAACTTAACGACAACGTCCTCACTCGAGATAACGGGGAATGTATAAGCAGAGACGTATATATTACGTCTCTGGAATAAGGTTCAATTTAAAAAAAAGAATATAAAGAAATGAAATGCGTAAGTACTGTCACAGAGTCACATTATATGCAAATCGCAATTAGTACAATTGTACCACTCGACAGATGAAAGTCAGAAACGAGGCAAATAATGCTTGACCATGATATGCACATTACATATCTGATCAGGTGATTCATTGAATAATTACTAATCTTTGTGAGACTCGAACTGACAGGTTCTCCCTCTGCAATATTCTGCGAAGTGGTGTGTATACTTATTATCTGCTAAATTCCTTGGAAGAAAAAAAAGTTCACGTTTTATGACTGGGGGTAACAAAACACGGGTAGCTGCTCATTTTGAGTATACATTATTGTATACTCTACATATTGTAAAGAAGGGGGGGGGGGGCTCAATTTTTATTCACTTGTTTGTGTTGTATATAGGTGTTCATCAAATTTCCTAAAGATCAATTTAATAACAAGAAGCCCATGGGCCTTAACGGTCACCTGAGTTCTGATATATTTATACAGAGAGTTGATTTTTGTTTTTAAAACATGAACAGAAATATTATTCAAAGTCACAAAAACAATAAAACCACCTTATTCAATATCTAGCATACAGATTTAAGACTGAGAAGTAGTTGAAACTAGCACCTCTGATCCGATTGTTGTAAAAATAATAAAATAATAATAATCACAATTTTTTTTTATAGATATTTAATTCCATTTGCTCTGCATTACCACTATATAACCTTACCAAACAAAATAGAAAGATATCATATCATAGTTCTCACATAATTCCCATTGGTGTAGTGATATGAAGAACATGTTCGTGACGTCGTGACTTATTGACATCGTTTTGACCGACGTCACTACATTAAGTGTATTATTGACGTCACGAAAATCACCACATCAATTATAACTCGCATTCCTCGTGGCAACCCTTCCGTGCTACCGGATTAAAAAACCAATTTGAACAATGTACCTCGCAACAATTTATGTCCTTACGGTGGAATATATATGGATTAAATTGTTGAAATTAAATTGATGATTTTGTGTCTGTTTCCACGAACTATATTGTTTAGACGGGACGGTCGCGTGTACTCGTGACGTTACAAGAACAGGTCCCATTGACAGACAGCTCGAAATTCGATAACAGGTTGGCATATAGGAAAAAGGAAATAAAAACATTACACTGCTTTCTTTAAACGCGCGTTATTCAATTTGTATGCAATCCTGTCCGGTGATATTTCAATGCTAGTTCGAGGACCGTACAAGGCACGGGTTATACAATTGTCTTCCTTCACTACTTGTTTCTATGTACAGGGCTGCGCTAAAAAATAAAACAACGCAAATAGTTTCATGTATTATAGCATTATATACGATAAACCACACATAGCATTTCCATGTAGATATCATATATGGCCAGGAGTTAAGTTGAAAATGAAACATCATACATAATGTAGCAAAGTGTGTTATATACAATAAAATATACATTTCATAATCAGATTCGATAAACATTGTAATAATACACATATTATTGTCAGGGATGTAGGTAACGATGACAAATTAAATACACTTCTATAAGTTCAAACAGGGGTTAAATGCTTTACCTGTAGACGAAGATTCGAACTAAGACCTGAGTGCGCACTAAAAACAGTCAAGTATTTCAGATATCAAATACCAATTAACAAATAGTTAGGATTCTCTCTCTCTCTCTCTCCCTATATTTGTACAGCAAACGAATACTTAATTCAAGTACATGGTTTGCGTCGAAACTTTGGAAACGTAACACTTATGCAAAGACGAAAATATTACAAATTTAATAAAACTCATCCCTTCAAATCGGAAGTTCATACTCGATACAGAGGGTGTAATCAAAGGAGCAAAAAGACATAAAACCCATAACAGTACAATCAATTTAAACAAATCTAAGACACATAAATATGTGTAAATATGAATGTATAGTAAACAATATAAGAACGACCACAGTTTAGACAGTGATGTTGTGAGTGTTAACGTTGTCTTACAAACTTCAGTTAAGACTAAATTCCTCAATTGCTCAGAGGTAAAGCGTCCGGCTATAAAGACTGGGATCGCTCCTCAGCGAATCCGCGATAGCAACTAAGGTAATAGTCAGGTGAAAAGTACAATTCAGGTAACATATTTTAGTTAAAACGTTTTAAAAAACCTTTTGTACTTTAACGACAAAATGTGTATGTGACCTTGCCCCATGTAACGGTACCTGCGCTCCGTGGGATATGGCCATATAAATATTATTAGATAGCAAACAAATCGTCGTCAGCTTATCTGATATCTAATACACAAGCGTAGGTCTACTTGTATTATTCGTATTAACAGATAAGCTTTGTAAGTTGACAATGCTTTGAGCAAAGTTGTGTGTGTGTGTCATTCACGTTTTTGAAATAGTGTATTTATATATTCGTTGAAATAATACGTGTCTTGTTTTTTTATATTCAGTCACTGGAGTAATAAAAAGTAGAGAGAACAACACAAAATAGTATATTTATCGTAAAAAACGCGAAAATAATAAGCACATAATAATCACAAACAATCGGTGTTTAGCCGGATATTTAATTTAAAAGAGGACACACTACACCTTATATATAGTTTAGTAACAAAACACACGTAGTTAAGCCAGTGTAGTAGACAGCGCCAAAACATACAACGTGTAACCAGAGGTGTGATGAAAAATGAACCAACACCCTTGATTTAGCCGGAGTGTTCTCGTTTCCCCAACGAGAACAAAGACAAATGTAGATATAGAAAGTAGGGCGTAAGAATTGTACCTGCTGCCCCCAATTGCATGATGGTAAGAGGCGACTAAATTTGGGACCTTATCTCTTCTCTCCTTTCTAAATAACTTTCTTCTTCCTAATGTCTCCCTTGACAATGCCTCACTTTTGGCCATTTGTTGAGCGTTCGCCCCTGTGAGGAAGGCTTTGGGTTCTGTCCCCTGGCCGAGACATACCAAAGTCTTTAAAAATGGTAGTTTCTACTCCTGCTTAACGCTCAGCAAATTAGGAGTGGGACGACTGGTTCGCCCGTTGTCAGTATAATGTGACCGGGTGGGGCGTCCTGCTGGGTGTCTTCGGCAGTATGTCTCAGTGAGGTAGCACTATAAAGTCGGCATCAGTTCCGCGCTATCACAAGGAGACGAACACGAACATATCGCAGCCTCCCAAAATACACACACATACACTACACGCATGCATCTTGCACACAGGGGAGGCCGTCCTTAAATGACCTTAGCTGTAAATAGGACGTTAAACAAAATCAAACAAACAAACAAAGATATAGAAAAACAATGGCACACCAGTTATAGTCTGTTTCACACTAACCCCACAGGTTACACAGTTAAGTGACTTACCTGTGTGATTTTTCAGCTTTTCTGTTCATGTGATACATCAAAAGTTAAGTAGATATAACAAATTCTAAGTGATTTTTGGATATAAAATTTCGAAGTAATAGACAATGTCTATGTTTAATCATACGTGCGGAAATTCGGCTTCATGTTAAATAGACATCATTAAACAAAAGAGCATTTACATATGATATTGCCATTAAAAAATATTTTACATATAGTCTGCCATAATATTACAATATACTGATATAACAATCACTGCATATAATGCATGTTAAGAAGTCAAATACCTGAATATAATACATATTCATAACATTGACTAATCACACAATTCAAATATTTGATACTATAAGGCGTTATATTAAGAATAGCTAATATTTGTACATCTACATCGCATCATCAAATTTTAACTTTTTAATACAATGCAGTTGAAATCCTGCATCAGATGGCAATCGAGTCCTACCTTTTCGTGTTCATTTGAACATTAAAGCATCATTATTAATGTTTGTTTTGTTTTTGTCGGGTGCCTAAATATACCTGCTAATCATGCATCATAGATTTATTTAGAATAAAAACATAAATCTTTCAACTCATCCGCTAGGCTTTTCTGCCTTCTAGGGCTTCTTCAGGTGGATTGATGTTGTTTATCACCGTTGGTTACATGACGTCATCAATACATTCTAGTATATATATATATTCCTTAGGCACTATATTGTTTAGTCGTCTGCTGGTAACCGAACTACTCGGTAGTGAAGCGGACGTAAAACCTATCAATAAACCAATCAATCAATGAACTATATCGTGTTGTACACATCAACAAACCTTGATGACTCGGTTCTGTATCATAATAATACCTGCTTCTGATACTGGATATTATCTTAGAATTATTTTCTAAATATCATAATTGTGAAAAAGTAAATAAACTTTCAATTATTTTTAAATCTATTGGTTCGATATATTCCAAAGTTAATCAATCTAATAAATAATTTTCTGATTGATATTCCTATTCGTTTTTTATTTGAATTTGTTTGACTACATTTATTTGTTGTTAATGGTTAAAATGGGGACAGTCCAGACATATCATTCCGTGGCATTCTTATTATTTATGGTTTATAAACATTTACTTATAAACACTATAATTTCTGTCACACATAGACAATTTCTTTGTATATTTTATATTTGTATTTTACGCATATCATTAAATGATACCAAGAGAAGATTAACTTTTTTTATTGCTAAAAAACATTTTGTATTATTATTTCATTAATGTGCTGACAGAATCAATATAAAATGAAATCAAAGTACTGAACGTCCTGAAAGGCTAAACATATTACGTTGTCAATTTACATCATCTTTAAGCTTTAAGGGCACCATCAAGCTAAGTCTGATCATACAAGTCATTATCATAAAATATTGAAGTGGGGGATTTCAATTGAAATTGACAAACAATAGAACAACATTTTACAAACTTGATCGCACCCTTAGTTAATCTTAGCTCGGTTAAGACTTATAATATAAAGAACAAGTTTTTTTTAATATTTACTGCTTCAATCTTGCTAATAAATTGAATTTTAGATAGGAAATAGTGCCATCTCTCTCTCTCTCTCTCTCTCTCTCTCTCTCTCTCTCTCTCTCTCTCTCTCTCTCATAAAAACACATCGCATGGCCATAAGTATTTTGTATGTACGAATGGGTATATGATTTAAAGATGAATGTCAGTCAGGCAAAGGCTGTGTAATAAGTGTATATGTATGACATGTAGTAAGGAGAGTAGTATGAAATCTGTAAGATGAGTGTTCTGTACAATTATCCATCTTTTCCTGTCATAATTTACAGACTTGTATCTCATTTTTTGTCATGCGTATGTGTTTGAAAAATCTGAATAAAATTCTAAGTTGAAAAAAAAAAAAACAAGTTTACAAAAGAAAGTTCAACAAACTAAACAATATAGGTGATTATGATATTTTATTTTTACATTTATGATTATATTATAAACATTAAATGTGCTGCCTCTGTCTATGAAAAAGTTTTCCAATATCACTTGGTACTGTGAAATTAGCTTTTGGTAACTGAAAAGCACGCCATTGTGAAGACTTAAGATTTATATTGGTAAATAAAATATATAAAAGAATATCAGTAAATAACATTAGAATGTTTGGAAATATAAATACAAAATCTACACAAAACAGGATTTTACATGTACTTAAACCACAAGTTGTAGAAAAAATGATTTTTTTAGTTGAGTGATCGTTTATAATCTTCCCGAAAACATTGACCCTTATGAAAAATCTGCTATAAGAAGTTGCATCTATGTAATTACATTGTATTTTAACTACCAAATCAATTATATGATTAAATAAATCCAGTACCGAGATATCGATCCCCGAAGTGCGCAATTTGCACCTGTCAATCTACTGCTAATCAGCGTACTGGTCACTTACGCTGAATGAGAGATTTTCAAGTCTGGCTGTGACGTCACAAGTTCAACCAGCGGCAGCCAGTAGAGAGTGATAGCTGTACGAGGCCAGATTGCGAATTGAAAACGGATTTTGAGGAATTGGATTATGGCGAAGATGATCAAAATGAAAGTAATAAAAAGTTTTACAATTGAAGCTTAACTTTATATAGAATGCCATGTATACTTTACATTAGATTTACAACAGAAGCGTTTCAAATACGCGTGTCAGTCACGGTTCGTCTTATACGGGTTTGGGTTTATCTGTTAAATTAATCGTATATCAATAAAAAAATATAATGGTGTTACTGATAAACAATTATCCTGCTATTGTAAGTTATAAAATTGGTTTTGAGTGCCGTTATTTATCACTGTTAGTTGTGCGTCAGCCATGTTTAATCTGTTAATTAGTGTTATATTTAGCTGTCTCGTAAACGATTTAAAAAAACAAAACAAATCAAGACACTGAATAACACATACATGTATAGATATGAATCAATTTCCCTTTGTAAATATTTCTGCTGACAAGTATGAGCATCCCCCTTCCCCGAGTACGAGATTTCAAAGGCGTTTGCTGAAAAAAAATACTTTTCGTACTTCCACGAACATATATTAGATATATACAAGTCCGTGGTATTTCATGGCTCTCAGCATATATTACATAAAGGTCCTTGATAAAATGAAAGGCGTAGTTCATTTGTATTACATCAAAAATATATTCAAATTATATATGTTCCAGTAGATCTATGTATGTCGTTGAAGAAAACAGCCATCACATTGTTTAGGGGCCGGGGTGAACGAGTAGGATGTTGGACCGGGAGAGGCCGGAAG
>NW_018408350.1:5005-27815 GCF_002113885.1 Mizuhopecten yessoensis | reverse complement strand
CAGGGTACACTTTAAAGGGTGCATGAAATACTATCCATGTTGTGGTAATAAGTGTTCTATATCGGCTGGAATAACTATTGATTTCTTTTCAATATGTTATTTAATGAAGAACTAAGTGCAAATGAACAGAATGGGTTGTTTTTCTTCGAAAAGTGTCATGGCGACTGTTACGCGCGTGGGTCCGATATGCATGCATAGCCGACGTGCCAATAACTGAATGTACAAGGTACACTAAAATGTTATCATTCAACACATTGAAGTAAATACCGTCTAAATCCTCACTTCGCCATCGTTTTGAAAAAGATTTGCTATTGAAAAATGCATTCTCACAGGATTCAATTACAGACATCACATATGGTTGTGCTTACTTACGGTCTGAAAAGATCTTTTCTTAGGCGTAAAATGCAAGCAGTTGATAGTCGATGCACAGGGGCTTGTATAAACTTATATATGATAAAATAGCTTGAAATACCTACATATAAAGTCTTTATATATAGGTATTTCAAGCTAATTTTATCATACAATTCTATTCAAGCCCCTGTGGTCGATGTCAGCTCTCTTCAGCAGCAGCAGAAAAAGTGAATCTCCGAAGAAAACCGAAGAAGTCCGAAGAAATTTTACGTTTATTTTTTTCGAATATCCGAAGATTTTTTAAATTTAATTATACATCGATATTGACAAATGAAAATGATATCCAAATACTAATTAAAAGTTTCAAATCCACAATGACAATGTTGGTTTGATAATACGTATCTGGTTTGACCGACTTGCGGCACGACAGTGCAAAGTCAGTCATCTCATAATCCAGTTCGCCCCGCCATATTGTCAACGTATCAGAACATTAATGTAAACTAGAACAATGTCAGTTTATGTTTGACGTGTGTGTCAATCAAGAAAGTGTCAGAAATGCGTGACGTTTTTGATAGGGTAAGCTTCTTGTTTAATTGTTGTTTGTCTCGCAGCAATTGTATGTATGCAGGAAACCATTTCGAGTAATGGCGGCAGACCGTTTACACATTTCAACACTAGGTGGTGTTAGTAACTTGATGGAAAATTTAGACCAATCAGAATGCTAGAATTGTAGTTGTACAAAGGCTTCAGAGGGGTTGACAACATGCTGCAACGTAACTGCGTTACGTTTAGCCTAAAAAGATATCTTATTCAACGTGTTATCAGCATCACAATAACTACAAAATTAATACAAAATATTTCTAATTTTGAATTATTTTATTAAAAAATAAAATCTGATGTGATATCTTATAACTTAAAACTATTAACCACAAGTTAAAACAGAGCTAAATATTGCAAATACTATCAGGAACAATATTCTCCTCCATATGTCTTGTTTAAATAGTTGGAGAATCAAGCACAAGCTATTTAAACCGAGGTTTAGAAACAAAAGCAAAGTCTCGAAAGTACTCTATGGATTATCAAACAACTACAAAAAACCCAAAGTCACAACACAAATAGTATAGGAAAATGTACGACCGCCGCAACAACTACAGTGTCGGGGGTTCACGACAATCACCACTCGAACAGTGTAGCAGGTCAACGCCTATCACAACTACTACAGTGTAGGGGGTTCAGGACAATCACAACTCCAACAGTGAAGCAGGTCAACGACTATCACAACAACTACAGTGTATGGGTTCACGACAATTACAACTCCAACAGTGAAGCAGGTCAACGACTGTCACAACAACTAGTGTAGGGGGTTCACGACTATCACAACTCCAACAGTGAAGCAGGTCAACGACTGTCTCAACAACTACAGTGTAGGGGGTATACGACAGTCACAACTCCAACAGTGAAGCAGGTCAACGACTATCACAACTACTACAGTGTAGGGGGTTCACGACAATCACAACTCCAACAGTGAAGCAGGTCAACGACTATCACAACTACTACAGTGTAGGGGGTTCACGACCGTCATATCGACTACAGAGTAGGGGTTCACAACCGTCACTACATCCACAATATAGGGGATTCATGATCGTCACATCAACTACAATGTATGGGTTTCACAATCGTGTAGGTGATTCACAACCACCACAAATATACCACAGTATAGGGGCTTGATGACCGCCACAACACCAACATCATAGGAGGTTCACGACTGTACCCACAGTGTAGGAGGTTTCAGACCTTCACTACTACCACAGTGAAAGGTGGTCACGACCGACACAACACAAACAGTGTAGTCGGAGCAGGAACGTCACAATAATAACAGTGTAGGGGGTTCACAACCGTCACAATGACCAAAGAGTAGTAGGTTTACTACCGTTGCAACACCAACAGAATGGGTTGATCACGACCATCACAACACCAATAGTGTAGGGGGTTCATGATTGTCACAACATCCACGGTGTAGGAAGTTCAAGCCCAGCAATGTAAGGGGTGCACGGCCATCACAACACATACATACACAGTGTAGATAGTTCAAGACCTTCACAATTACCACAGTGTAGGAAGGTCACGGCCGTCATAACAACAACAGTGTAGGGGGTTTACGACCGACAAAATAACCACAGTGTAGGTGGTTGAAAACCCTCACAACTTTAACAGTGTAGGGGATCACGGCCGTCATACCACCAACTGTGTAGGGGGTGTAAGACCGTCACAACACTTACAGTGTAGAACTTTTACAACCTATACAACATCAATAGCGTAGGTTTGTTTTGACTGTCACAACAACCACAGTGTAGGGGTTCACGACCGTCACAACAACAACAGCATAGGGGGTTCAAGACCGTCACAATACCCAGAGTGAAGGGGGTTCACCAACGCCATCAATACCAGAGTGTAGGAGTGTCACGACTGTCACATAGACACAGGAGTGGGAGGTTAACTACCGTCACAACACCAACAGTAGAGGTGGTTCACGACAATTACAACATTCACGGTGTAGGGAGTTCACGGCCGTCAAAACACAAAATGTGTAGGGGTTAACAGTAGTCACAACAACCACAGTTTGGAAGTTGTACGACCAACACAACACCAGCAATGTAAGGGATACACGACCATCACAACACACACAGTGTATGTGATTCAAGACCTTTACAACTACTACAGTGTAGAAGGATCACTGCCTTCATAACACCAACAGTTTAGGGAGATCACTACAGACAACACAGACACGGTGTTGGTAGGGCACGACCGTCACAACACCTAAAATGTCGGATTTTCACGACCGACATTAATTCCAACAGTGTAGGGGGTTTACGACCGACACAACTCCTACAGTGTAATATGTTTATACCTATACCATATCAATAGTGTAGGTTGTTTTTTTACCGTAACAACAACCACAGTGTAGGGGGTTCACCACCGCCACAAATACCAGAGTTTAAGGGATCACGACCGTCATAGTTACAAACATAAAACATAAACACAAAGAGAAGGATGTTAACAACCGTCACATCACCACCAGTATAACGGGTTCATGGATGTCAAAACACCAAAGGTGTAGGGGGTTTACGACCGTCACAATTACCACAGCGTAGGAGGTTCACAACCGCCACAACTACCACAGTGTGGAGGTTTCACAACCGCCACAACTACCACAGTGTGGGGGTTTCACAACCGTCACAATTACCTCAGAGTAGGGGTTCCAATTGTTACAACACCAACAGTGTAGGTCCTCACCACTACATTTGTACCACAATTACCACAGTGCATGAGTATCACGGCCGTCATAGCACCAACAGAGCAGTGGTTTCACGACCGACACAAAACTAACAGTGTCGGGGGCTCACGACCGTCAAAACAACCACAACATAGGGGGTCATGACCGTCACAATACCTAAAGTATAGGAGTTTCACGATCATAACACCAACACAACAGTAGGGAGTTAACGACCGTCAAAATATCGACAGTGTAGGGGTTCACGACCAACACACCACTCACAATGTAAGGGGTTCTCAACTTTCAAAACGCCCACAGCATCGTGGCTTTACGACCGTCACAACAACAACAGCATAAGGGGTTCACGACCGTCACAACACCCTAAGTGTAGGCCGATCACGGCGTTCATAACACCAACAATACAAGAGTATGATGTTAACTACCGTAACGACCGTCACAACACCCACAGTGTAGGGGGTTCATCATCGCCACCAATATCTGAGTTTAGGATTTACAAACGTCACATCTACCTAGGAGTAGGGGTAAACGATCATAACAACACCAACCGTGTATGATTTCACCAACGCCATTGATACCAGATAGTAAGGGTTCACGACCGTCACAACTACCTACGAATAGGGGGTTCACGATAGTCACAACACGAACAGTATAGGATGTTCAACACCGCCACAAATACCACAGAGTAGAGAGTCAACGACCGACACAATACCCACATTGTAGGAGGTTTAGGATCTTAACAACTTCCACAGTGAAGGGGGTTCATGACCGACACAACACAAACAGTGTAGTTGAAGCACGAACGTCACAACAATAACAGTACGACACAAAGAGTATGATGTTAACTACCGTAACATCACCAACAGTATAGGGGGGTTCATGAGTGAATGTGATAGAGGTGTAATGAATAATGGAACAACATCCATGGTATATTCATTGATGTATTAAAAAATTAAAACAAAACACAGACTGTCTACAGGGGCAGGGGGTAGTAAACAATAAAACACCACACACATATGTAGCTGGGTTGTAGTATGCATCCCACACTAATAAAGTATCGAGTCACACCGCCTTTAATTTACCGCGATATGTACTTCACACAGATAGCAGCCGTGGATTTAGTTATCAAAGTCACAAAGCCTATAGTTAACCGATATATGTACTCCACACATATAGCAGCCAGAGATTAAATAATCAAAGTCATAGCACCTACATATTATCGAGAGATGTTATAAACAATTAAACGATACACACATTTTAGCAGGGTGTAACAAACAGAATCTTTAGTGTTGAAATTGGTCATTAAACAGGAGACTAAGAGGGCCTGTATCGCTCACCTTGATGAAATAAAGCAATCATGACAATTTATTCTTATTATATAAAATCCCTCCAAATGTACAGAAGAAGGATTTTAAAAATGTAAACATCAAACTCCCTTATTGGGACCCGCAACTCTGCACCAAGTTCCCTCCCCGTAGGATGCTCCAGTAATATAATGGCTCCAAAGGAACAACAAAAAGAATGATTTAAAAGAATTAAACCTCAAATTCCCCTTTTCGGCGAGTCTGCACCGAAAGGGGCAACACTCTCCGTTTACACAGAATTGAGTCCCCTTGGCCCAAGAAAAAGGATGCTCCAGATTAAATTAGGATACAATTCCTTTATCCCTAGGGTAGAAGAAGGATTGTAAAGGTTGTACCTGTATTTCCCCTATTGGTCCAGCTACTCTGCTCCCAGGTGGCCACAACCGCCGTTTATTAAAAATTAAGTACCCTTGGCCTAAGGATGCTCCCGACAAGTTAAGTCAAAATCTACTGGGCCGTTCAGGACGAGTAGGTTTTACCTATTTTTTACTATTTGGGCCCCGCCCCTTTGCCCCCAGGTGGTCCACAGCGGCCGTTAATACAAAATTGAGTCCCCTTTGCCTTTGGCTCCTTTCCAAATTGGGATGAAATCCCTTTATCCATTTGGTAAAAGATGGATTTTACAGATGAAGTTCTATCTCACCTGTTCGGCCCCTAATCTCTGCCCCACGAGGACCACACCTGCAGATATTACAAAATTGAGTCACTTGGCCCAAGGATGCTCCAGACCAAATTGGGATAAAATCCCTTCATCCCTATGGTAGAAGAAGGATTCAAAGGTTTTACCTCTTCCCCCCTAGTTGGCCCCGCCCCTCTGCCCCTAGGGGATCCATACCCACGAATTTCAGTTTAATAACTTAACTGTACAATCAATAAGTTCTGTCAATTTAGACAAGGTGTATTGTACACAGAATGATGAAATAAAATGTAAAATAGATACTACGTTCCTTTGATAGAGACTTGTAGTAGAATGTATAACTTTGCACACTGATCGAGTAGGCGCCATTGTGTGTCACTCTTGCAGAACATGCACTTGTTACAATGCTGTGTTTGGGAGCTATACCTTAATACGAGCTGTCACCGTCCTATATCGCTTGAGCGGAGAAGCTTTTGTTTAGCTTTATACTAAAAATACCAGGTAAAATAAGACACACACGTTCGGTATGTGTGATTTATGAAGATCACGGACAGGCAAGGGGGGGGGCTTTTCATGTTTTACCACATGTGTTCGGATGTATGGAACAGTGGTTTTTAACATTATGATACTGGAAATGATATGTTTATCTAGGGGTTTCAACTAACAATGACTATCATATGATTTGTGAACATCACTGACAGGCAAGGGAGGGTGCTATTTAGGTTTTACAACATATGTATGAAACAGTTTTTAATATTGCCCAATCAATAACTTAACAAACTGGACTAATACGGAATAAACTTGGCCAATATCGGTAATGCGCCCAATCGAACCCAATCAAGTTTCACTGCTATATATTTCACTTTCTACTTAAGTTGGACTCAATGCGACTACAAAAAGTCCCCTGTTTCATTTGCCGATGAAATTTGCATATTTTCAGATTATGCAAAGGGAGATAACCATTGACATTTTTAAACAAAAAGCACTGCACTTTAAATAACCCTAATACACTGCTCGAGCAGGCGATATTTTATCACAATTGCAGATCATGTTCCAGTAAGAAAAACCGTGCTGTCACTTTACCTGTTCAGAAAAGTGGAGTTTTAAACTGATTATTAAAGTTCCAGACACAATTAAATAAATACGTTAGCTATGTGTGGTTTGTGAAGGTCGCTTACAGTGTGGGACTTTACCACCTATACCCGCACGTAGAAAAACATATGATCATATAATAGTTTGTCTGTATACATGACTACTAATCACATCGATTCTAAACATGAACAGATCTAGAATTGCCCTTTGAGGAACGAGGTTTTCTCTATGGTCATACCTAACATATTCACAATTTAGTTGGTGGAGGGAATAGTACAGCACAAAGAGGATAATTTATGATTATCTATATACCTTTCTGTTTGCTTTTAATCGCTTTACTCGTATTAGAAGGTTCTTAAAGATATGATTACAAACCGGTTGACACCGGTTTTAGTCAACATGACGATCTTTAAATAGATTAAACGCAGAAATCCCGCAGCAACTGCACGCCAAGCAATTGCAATGACACGAGGTATGGGAGGGAGAGGAGGAATTATCCCTACTTCTTTGCCTTAGAGTAAGTCAGAACAATCTTTCCCGAACCGGATATGAAGTAANGTTGTTAACGACATTACGTACATAATGTACTCAGAGTGAAATTAATCATAACAAAACATATGTAGTTTTGACAGATGTATAATAAACAAAGTAAGGGATGAAACCAGGTACATGAAACAATGCCATATCACACCGAGGGCGAAGTTATTGAAGATACAACACCCATACTGTGGTCAAGAGTGTTGTGAATGATGAAACTAAACATATTTTCAACAGTATACCGAGGGCTATAATAAAAAAAGGAACAGCAAGCTCATTGTAACCAGGAGTGGTGCAGGAAATAAAGGCATATGATTTAAAGATGGATGGACTAGATAATGAAACAAGACGCATCGCTTGCACAGTGATGTGTTTAGAATAGAATATGTCCACATTAGATTACAACGGTGGCTATGTAAACTGCTCCTGGTCTTTACCTATGTTTATCTGCTAAACTGATCGTAAGTTTGTCAGCATTCGAAATCTATCACCGAAATTGTGTAGAGCTGGTCGACAGGGGACCTTGAGCATTTTTTCTGTGTTCACTTTTTACTTATTTTTGGTAAATATTACACAGTGCTTGCATGCCGTCTGTAGTATTTACATAAACAATTAATCAGGTAGACAGAAACACTTTTACCCTAACAATATGGAGTTTTTTTGTCAAATGAGGGAGAAACCTATGTTTGTTTCTAAATGTGCCGTAAGAATGTTACAAGGATGAAATACAATGGGAACGGTAGTTGTTAACAACATAACGTACATAATGTACTGAAATTAATTATGACAAAACACATGTAGTTTTGACAGATGTATAGTTAACACAGTTGGGGTTGTAACAAGAGGCCCAGAGGGCCTGTATCGCTCATCTAAATATCTAGGCAATCATGGCAAAATATTCTCCAAATGAGATCCAAGGGAATATGGCAGACCCCAATGCCAGTTCTTGTAATATGTCTGTATTAGATTTTTCATGTCCAGCAATTTAATTCACGGTAATGGGGTGGGGATCTCAACTGTTTCCAAGCTGTGACCCAGAAACTAGATCCCTAGGGTTGTGGCCAGACCCCAGGATCAATTCTAATAGCATGACTGCATTTGTCTCTTTTTGTCCAGCATTTGTATTTATTGTTTTAGGGTGGGGATCTCAACTGTTTCAAAGTTATGACCCAAGGGTTAAGTCTTCAAGGGTGGGGCAGACCCTGGGGTCAATTATAAAATCATGACTGCATTCGTCTCTTTATGCCCAACAAGTGTATATATAGTTTTGGGGTGGGGATCTTAACCATTTCGAAGTTATAACCCAGGGGTTAAGTCTCCAAGTGTGGGGCAGACCCCAATGCCATCCTGGAAGCATATGTGCATTCATCTCTTTATAGTCAGCAATTGCATATATGCATGGTTATGGGGTGGGGATCTCAACCGTTTCAAAGTTATGACCCAGGGACTATGTCTCAAAGGGTGGGGCCAGACCCTAGGCCATCATGGAAGCAAATGTGCATTCTTCTCTTTATACTCCACAATTAAATATATAGTTATATTCTGGGGATCTCAACCATTTCCAAGTAATAACCCCATGAAAGCTTCTGACCAAATCAATATCCATGGCAATAATTCTACAGAAGTCGTTTATAGCAATATAGCCAAATTGCTCCCTTTTGGAATCCCCACCACTTAGGGATGCGTCCAGTCAAATATGGTTGATATCCAGTGCATAGTTGTACAGAAGAAGTAGTTGGTAGCAATATAGCCCCTGGGTTGTCAGCCCAACCATTTGTACAATTTTGAATCTCCACTACCTAAGGGATGCTTCCAGTTAAATATGGTTGATATCCAAAATTGGTTCCACTTCAGTAATACACAACACTATGATCTAATAACTATGAAATATATAACAACAAAATGAGTACTCAAAATGAAATACTGAGTACTCCCTACTAAGAATAAAATACTGAGTACTCCCTAGCCAACAAATGATTACTCCCTACCTGGGACTATACAAGAAATTGCCTTCTGTAAATTAGCTATACCAACTATAAACACATATCTAAGAGAGGAGTACTCCCTAAAACGAGCACTCACTTTACCTAATGTATGAATTGAATAACTGAGCACTCACTACATATAATACATGAATCACATATCCAAGAGATGAGTACTCCCTAGAACGAGCACTCACTCTAACAACAGCTAAACCGAGCCTCTCAAAGTAACTACTGAGTACTCTCTAGCTATTACATGCCAAGTGCTCCCATACACTTTCTCTCAATCACAGGGCAGACCCAAGGTTATAATTCACCATCATGTGATGTACCGATCACATAGAGTAACCGTAGCGGAGAAGGGAAGCCTTGCTCAGGCACATCTACCTCCGTATTTACTCTTCAGTAAATTATCTCTATGCCTTTGCAGTAAGATACAGGGAAGCCTTGTTCAGGCACGTCTGTACAATACTAGCATATTTACCTTTCACAAGTGTTTCTGTCTCTGCCGACGATCGAACGACGAGTGGGCTGCAGAAGTTAGCCGACGGCTATTTATAGTCTGCTGCCAGACGAACTTAGCGCCACCTATGATTCTTCAGTGTCATTAAAACGTTTACATAAAATCCTATAAATACATGTATACTTCAAGCGTCTATTTGACAGCGAAGGTTATCAACAAAATGAGGGACATACTACTTGACGGCAAAGTGGAGCCGTGATTCGCCACACTAGCAGCGATTTGTAGGAAAAGTTGACGGACGACGGACGTCGCGCAATTGCATAAGCTCACTAGCCCTTCGGGCAGGTGAGCTAATAAATACTGAATCTACACTCATAGTTAACAAAGTTGATTCACACCAAGGAAGCAGTTAGCAAAGACACAACACCAATACTGTATGCAGGAATATACAATGATAAAACCTGCTTTCATACCCAGGTAAACTACACAAATTCACAATAGTGTACTGAAATTTGTTAAAAATAGAATATATTTGCTTATTTGTTCTCGATGTTGGTTATAAAAAACGCTCATAGCCTAAACCGACCTGTCTCTATTGAAACTATCGAAATTGTGATATTTCGAGTAGTTCACTGAAAACCGAATCACCAACTACACGACGGATGCAATCGATGAAACAGAACATGTTTATTTTCTTGAACAACGGAGCTACTAGGGTACTCCCTCCAAATATTTTCCTATATTTAAATTTTTGTTAATATTACGTGGCGCTATCATGGCGTCTTTAGTATTTACAATGATATCCAATCAGGTAGATCCCTATATGTAACCATCTATATAGTTCAAGTCATTAAGTTTTATGATATAAGGGGTAACAAGGTGTTTGTTTTAGGTGTATGTAAACTTGACTTAGAAACCATATCATTGTATGTATTCACTTTTATTTACCGTATGACGTGTGCAAAACACTACAGCAGTTATCGACTATCGTTATCGGGCTACCTAGTAAGTAGTATGTAGCGGCCATTTTGTATGTTTTGTATTAAAACTAGATAGTGGTCCCGTAGGTTGTTTACCAACTATAATTACATAAAGAAATTAGTTACAGCAGCGTAAGATTTTAATCTGTTTATAACTAAAACATTATTTTCATGATATTTTAGATTTAGATCATCCGTTTGAAATTGATCCGTACAGGATTTCCATATGCATAAAACCTTCATACAATTCGGTAATACAAATTATAACTAAATTGTATGAGCAACAAGAAATGCCAGATGATCAATGAATTATTTACAAAATGTTGGAATAAAAAGTATATAATCAACCTACCTTTGCTAGAGATTTGTAGTACCCGTTCATGACTCTTGTACACTGCTCGAGCAGGCGACAGTTTGTCACAATAACATAATGTATCAGGAAGTAAAACCGTGCTGTCTCTATACCTGTACAGTGAAGTGGAGTTTTAAACTTATTATATAAATTCAAGATACTATAAAACAAGCACGTTAGCTATACGTGGTTTGTGCAGGTCGCTTACAATGCTGGTCTTATTCTTATTTAACCACCTATACCCGCTTGTAGGAACAATATGATCATATAATAGTTTTTTAGTATACAGGATTATTAATCACTTCAATGCCAGACATAAATATCTAGAATTGTCCTTTGAGAAATGAAGTTTTCTCTTTTATCATACCTAACCTATTTATATTAATATTAAACATTAAATATTAAAACACAAAGAGGAACATTTATTATTGTCTGCATAACTTTCTGGTTGCTTTTATCACTTTACTCCAGTAAGAAAGTATTAGAAGGTTTGATTACAAACCGGTTTAAGCCGGTTGTAGTAGACATGACGAAACACTCTTAATATAGATCAAACTCGGAAATCCTGCAACAACTGCACGCCTACAAATGTATTGACAGTGAAATTCCACCGTCTTTGTTCTAGAGTCAGACAGGGAAATATTTCTACAATATATATATGTAGTGTTTCTGTCAAGTGAGAGGGAAATAATGTTTATATATAAATGTGTCATAAGAATGTGTTCTTAGCCTTTTAAGTGTCGTTCCAAAGGTGTACTCCGAGTGAAATGACAGAACACATGCAGTGTTGACAGATGTATAATTAACAAAGCCAGGGTTGTAGTAAAACTGAAACCTCGCTAATACTAAAGCTCATCGGAGGAGTGGTTAACAAAGACATACTACCCATACAGTAGACAGGAATGTACAATTTGGTTTGGTTTAGTATTGTTTAACGTCCTATCAACAGCTATGGCAATTTAATGACGGCCTCCCATGTGTGCAAGATGCATGCGTGTAGTGTATGCGTGTGTGTTTTGGGAGCCTGCGAAATGTTCGTGTTTGTCTCCTATTGATAGCGCGGAACTGATGCCGACTTTATAGTGCTATCTCACTGAAACATACTGCCGAAGACACCAAGCAGGACACCCCACTCCTAAATTGCTGAGCGTTAAGCAGGAGTAGAAACAACCATTTTTACAGACAGGTATGTCCCGGCCAGGGGACAGAACCCAAAGCCTTCCTCACAGGGGCGAACGCTCAACTAAAGGCCAAAAGTGAGGCATTGTCAAGAGAGACATTAGGAAAGAGAAAGTTGTTTAGAAAGAAGAGAAAACATAAGATCCCAAATTTAGTCGCCTCCAACGATCATGCAATGAGGGCATCAGGTACAATTCTTACGCCCTCCCTGAAGGGACAACGGACAACGACACAACCTGATTACACACACATAGCGTAAATTGAACCTAGAAACGTTTGCACTAATGTATCGAAAAGCAGATTGTAACCAGGCGTGCAGTAAACAAAGTCCTATAATTTCACGATGGGTTTTATAGATAATATAACAACAAACATAGTATACACAGTGATGTAACGACTCGTATGGTAGAGTAGATAAACAATAAACAAAGGTTAAACTTTTCACGTGGACCCTAAAAATGGTAAAAGGAATAAAAAGACGAAGTAAATCAGATCGGTCAGCTGTTGATGGTTTGTCAGATTCAAGTTCACAGGGTAGTGACATCATAACTGCAGCCTGAATATGAGTACTGATGACATTTTATTCGAATGTACGAGTTTAATGAAATAGAACAGAAATAGTCTTAGTGTTGTCGATCAAACATATTTCTTAATTTTAGCTGGAAAGTCAGTTTACAATAATTTTCTTTACCCTACACAGAAACGTGTATACTTTATATGTCTCTAATCTACAGTGATAACTTATTCAATCATGTCGTCATTGAACAGCAATACTTCGTGATCAGTTTCTGTGCCGGAATATTTATATTGCAAAGTTATATACTGTGGTACCTCTACCAAAAATACGGAAATATATCAGTGAAAAATGTTTACAAAATAACTTTAACGTCGCGTGTCTGCTGTTTTTAAATGTCAATATTTTTAGTATCGCCGTTTAATGACATATCGACGACACTATGTCTCTCTTATGTTAGGTCGACAATTCAAATAAACAGCAAAAAACCGACAGTTACACATTCAGTTGTATACAATACAATACCTATGTATGCGATGCTAAATTATATCACGGACTTATATTCTAATTCCGTGATTACATTTATCTCAAAAATATCATTGAATTATGAGATTCAAACATTTTTGTTTCTCCCTATACGTGTAGCTTACACAAATTATAATTTAAAATCTTTTACAGGTAAGTAACACTAAACACCTGTGTCCAGTGCTGACAGCAGGAGGCCCAAGACACACCTATGTACCTGTGTACAGGTATGACATCAAAGGGATGTCAGCGGGAGGGTAAGGGGGCACCTGAAGTTAGTATGTAGATTCGTATAGATTATGTGTCTTCCAATTTACAACTTAACGACAACGTCCTCACTCGAGATAACGGGGAATGTATAAGCAGAGACGTATATATTACGTCTCTGGAATACGTTAATTTGCCTCAATTTGTATTCAATAATGTTGTTTATAGGTGTTCATCAAATTTCCTAAAGATCAATTTAATAACAAGAGACCCATGGGCCTTAACGGTTACCTGAGTTCTGATATATTTATACAGAGAGTTGATTTTTGTTTTTAAAGCATGAACAGAAATATTATTCAAAGAGACAAAGACAATAAAACCACCTTATTCAATATCTAGCTTACAGATTTAAGAGTGAAAAGTATTTGAAACCAGCACCTCTGATTCTAAACAAGGAAAATGAAGATAATCTAGCACACTGACTCCTTTGAACCCCGCCCTACAGCCCTTTGGGGTAGGACTGACTCAAAATGTTCAAAGTATCAAACTGTCAACTCAGGGTTATAATTCCAATCAAGTTATGGACATGTAATATCCAAAGTATCATTTGTTAATATAAACCATGATAAATTTTGCTATCCAATACTGATAATGCTAACCAATTTTGAATTAATCCCAATGGAAATCAAACATATGTTTGTCAGAAATGTGATTTCCCTATATAAACTATAATAAAGTTGACCCCCTTCCCAGAGGGAAACGTGAGAACCCAGGGTCATGAATTCACAATTACAGCACCTTCAGACCTTTCCATCTATGAAGAGTATTTGATTCTACCATATATGGGTCTTGAGTAGAAGATTTTTGAAATTTCAGTCAATTTGACCCTTTTTGGCCCCGCCCCTCAGGCCCCTGTGAGCTGGGGACCATATTATTCACAATCGGGGTTGACCTGTGGCCATGGAAGGTTTCTGCAGAAATTCATTGAAATTGGTTAAGGGGTTTTGGAGAAGAAGTTGAAAATGTAAATTGTTTACGGACGCAAGACGCACGACGACGGACAAAACGTGATTAGAAAAGGTCACTTGAGACATTGTCTCAAGTGACTTAATAAAAGTATGTTTTTTACATTCACTAGATTAACCAATTATGTAAAATGCACATCTTCATTTAGATAGCATCCAACACACCGTTTACCTCCTCAGGATGAACTCATTTCATCATTAACATTTTTAAAAAGTATTGAAATATTTTCTACACTAGAAAGTGACGACGGAATATATCAATTAAGTAACTAAAAAGCTCACATATCGAACACACGATCGAAGCTCCCTGGTATATACCAAAAGGGCTGTTTTGACAGCGTTGAACGTGTGACGTCACAGATGTGGGCAACCCATATCAAGGCAATCACCGCTGAGTCAAATGTGTGTTTTTCAGATAAATCACAATATCTCGGAAACGGAGTCAACTACGGCGTTCGCATTTCTTAGTCTTTTATTCTATAATATGAAGTATTTGTATAGCTTGATATAGCAAAACGTGCAGGGTACATCTTAAAACATGATTGTGATTCCTTAGTTTTATTTAGCCTCCTATAATTATTTTGAAATATTAAAGAAAACAGCTGTTTTATTTAATCTGTTCATAAGTAAACATTATTATCACGAGATTTGAGATTAAGATCAAACGTAGAAAATTGATGCGTTAATGATTTCCATAGGCATAACTTTTAATTTGTAAACTCATACAACTGTGCATTTTAACTGAATTATATAGGATCCCACATTCTTTTCAAATTTACCATTGTTGGAAAAAATCAGGACCATAGGGTATGATACTAAAATGGGAAGTGGCTGTCTCCAAGGCTTGGGCTGGTAAGTCAAGTCTTCTACTGGTACTGAAGATGGCGATTCCTGCAAGAATAGACATGAAAATTGAATCGAATTTGAAATGTAAATTTAAATATCTTAATAAACATTATACTTAGACTTATGGTTTTGAGTTTTTTAATTAAAGTGCAGGTACTGTACTACTCAGATATATAAAACGATCAGAGGAGATTTTAAGACCTATTACCCCCCCCCCCCCCCCCCCAATAATTTTCGACTTTATGTAAAAAAAATCAGGACACCAGCAATCATTTAGAGAAAAGAGCCAAAAAACAGACACAAAAAATAAGACAAATAACAGTACAACACCACAACGATGAGATGAAAGACAGTGATAGGAGAGGGCTGCTCATGGTGTAAGGGAGATAATCGTGAAGTGTTACCAAGGTGTACATTGTGAGTGCAGGACCAAATCACTAGTGTGTGCAGGGAAGAAAAGAAATAACTTGCTAACAGACAACTTATACTTACCAAGTGATTTCAGGGTCAGCAAGGGAGAGGCAACTGTGTCAAAAATTATGATGGAGAAAGTTAAGGCCTGTCTCGGCGACTCCGTGTTGGAAATAACCCTCTGGAACCTGTCGACCCAAAAGGTAAAATCTGTGAACAGACGGCTGAAGTAGTTTCTCCCATCAAGTGTGAACTTTACTTGTAACTTTTCAGTGAGAGCTCATAGGGCGGTGTATCCTGTGAACTATGGACCGGGAACTGCCATTATGGGGTTGGGTATCCAATCACTGCTGGGAGCTCTGTGTCCAAGGACCAAGATAAAGAATGAAAAGGAAATCATTGTGGTGTTAAATTCAGAAGAGAAATAAGAGACACAAACTATTTAAACTTCACGACAGTAAAATTGATGAAGAAACATATGTGAAAGACAGAGTTATGATTGAGAAAAAGAAATGGAACATTAAAATAGAGAGAACTTAAAAAATAGTCTTTGTTTTTTTTAAATATATATCTTACAAGAAAGAAAGAATTAAAGAGAGAAAGAAAGAAAGAAAGAAAGATAGACAGACAGAAAGAGAGAAAGGATGATAAATAAATAAATGAATAGATTATTAATAAAAAAAAAAGAGATAGGATCATATCAAGACAAAAGCCTGTTATGGCAGTGATGACTGACCCCCCAAAATCATGATGTCACAGTCCCTTCTCGGGAAATCCTTCTTCAGCAATCTATAATGTGCCATCAGTGACAGTCGGTGCACTCTCTTTGTTGTTCTGTGTCCATTTGGCCATCTAACCACAATACGCCAATATCCTCCCTCGTCAATGGCCGCCTCCACACTCTACATGGGTGTATATTTCCATCATAGTATCCTCCTGCAGCTAATTTTCCCTCTAAATTCTGCCAAAACACTCCAACACATCCATGATTAGATTCACAACCAGAAATATGCCGGTGGGTCCCATCATCTGGTGTCCAGGGACGCTGAATGGTGTCAAGTGTCATATCCTGTGTCTTCCTATAGGGACCGCAGAACCAAATGACTTTTTTGAAGAATGCCATTTCTTTCTTTTTTACACCTGTAAAAAAAAGTTTAAAAATTCTACCTATTTGAACATTTTTTATATTGGGGCCGACATTTTGTATTGAATTCAGCACCAAATAGTGACCAAAACTTACAACAAATTACACACTTAATAAACTCCCCCATACATTTCACATCAATATATATATTGCTCAACCCACACATAAAACTTTTGAAACTTCTACCACCTAAGTATCCAACCAGCCCCGAGGCATACACCTTCCTATCGAATCTTCTGCCAAAAAGGGAAAATTCCACAATCTATTTTTGATTTGGTTCCGTGGTCCCTATACATCTACCTGTATCCCGAAGAAAGTTTGGTTTCCTAATAAAGCTTATATAGATACCTGTATCCCACTGATAGTTTGGTAACGTCATTCCTATACAGCTACATGTATCCCACGGTGAACTTTGTTACTTAATCCCAAGAAATATTCCTGTGTCTATCAGAAAGTTTGTAACAGATACCGGAATCTCACAGAAAGTTTGGTAACTTAATCCCTTAACAGACACCTGTATCCAACAACAAGTTTATTTGCTCAATCGTTATACAAATACCTGTATTCGACAGAGACTTTGATTACTGAATCCCAAAAAATATTCCTGTATCTTTCAGAACGTTTGTTAACTTAATCTTTATATATATTCCTGAATTTCCCCGAGAGTTGGTAACTAAATCTATATACAGCTACATGTATCTAAAAAAAAGTTTGGTTTCTTGATACAGCTTCTACAGATACATTGTACCTGTATTTCACAGAGATTTCAGCATCCCTCATACAGTTTAGTAACTTAATCCATATACGATACCTATATCTCACAGAGAGTTTCGTAACTTAACCCTGATACAGATACCTGTATCCTACAGGAGGTTGGTAACTAGGTCCATAAACAGATACCTGTATCCCACCGATAGTTTGGTAATTTAATCCCAATACAGATACGGATACCTATATCTCACAGAGAGTTTAGTAGCTTAATACCTATACAGACACCTGTATCTAACAGTGAGTACGGTAATTAAATCCCAATACAGATACATGTATCCCAACAAAGAGTTTGGTAGCTTTATACCTATACAGACACCTGTATCTAACAGTGAGTACGGTAATTAAATCCCTATAGAGATACCTGTATCCCACAGAGAGTTTGGTAGCTAAATAGCTACACAGACACCTGTATCTAACAGTGAGTACGGTAACTAATTATCTATACAGACACCTGTATCTAACAGTGAGTGCGGTAACTAATTATCTATAGAGATACCTGTATCCCGCAGTGAATTGATAAAATACAAAACCAATATTTTTGATAGAGTGAAGTCATCTATGTTAATAAATTCTAACAATTATAACACCGACTTAGGGAGACACTATGTTGCAGTGACTCGACACATGTCGAGTCATGTGTAGACACCTGTAGGAATGACAGGATTTCGTCCAAATTTAGTCAGGAGCATCATTGGTGGAAGGGAAAACAATTTTGACCTGTATCCCATAGAGAGATTGATAACGTTATCCCTATATACAGATGCCTTTACTCACAGGGGTTTTGCTGGTTTTATCTCTATACATATACCTGTATATCGCAGAGAAGTTGGTTTTTGAATCCCTATACAGACACCTGTATCCTTAAGAGGGTATGGTAGCGTCATACCTATACATACACCTGTACCTTACAGAGAGTTTGGTAATTTCATTCCTACACAGATACCTGTATCCTACCTCGAGATTAGTAACCTAATCTCTATACGGATACCTTTATCTCACATAAAGCTAAGTAGCAAACTCCCTATACATACACCTATATACCCTATACCCAACAGAGAGTTTAGTAAATGATTCCCTATATTGATACCTATATCCCACAGAGAGTTTGTTAATTTAATCCCTATACAGATTTCTGTATCCTACAGTGAGTTTGATAACTTAATCCCCATACAGATACCTCTGTCCCAAAATGAGTTTGGTAGCTTAATGAATATACACCTTTATCTCTCAGCGAGGTTTGTAGATTAATCTGTATGCAAATACCTGTATCCCAGAAGGAGTTTGGTAAATTATTTCCTATACTGATTGCTGTATCTCACAAAGAGTTGGGTAGTTATCCCTATACAGAACATGTATCCCATGAGGAGTTTGGTTACCTAATCCCAATAAATATGCCTGTATCTACAGATACATGTATTCCACAGAGAGTTCAGTAACTTAACCTCTATACTGATACTTGTATCGCTCAGAGAGGTTGGTATCCAGATCCATAAACAGATACCTGTATCTCACAGAGAGTTTGGTAGTGTAACCTGTATACAGATACCTGTATACCACAGAGGGGTTGGTATCTAGATCCATACGCAGGGTCCTGTATCCAACAGATCATTTGGTAATTGGATCCTTATACAGACACCTGTATCCTTAAGAGGGTATGGCAGCTTCAAACCTATACAGACACCTGTATCTCACAGAGAGTTTGGGAAATTAATGACTATATAGATCCCTGTATCCCAGTGAGTTTGGTAATTTCATTCCTATACAGATACCTGTATCCAATAGCGAGATTAGTAACTTAATCCCTATATGGATACCCTTATTTCACAGAAAGTTAGGTAACATAATCCCATACAGACACCTGTATCCCATCGAGAGTTTGGAACCTTAATCCCTATACAGCTACCTGTATCCAACATAGAGTTTAATAAATCAATCCCTATATGGAACCCTGTATCTCACAGAAAGTTGTATAACTTATTCCCCATACAGATACTTGTATCCCACAGACAGTTTGTTAACTTAATCCTCTACAGATACCTGTATCCCACAGAGGGGTTGGTATCTAGATCCATACGCAGATTCCTGTATCCCACAGATCATTTGATAGTAACCTAATCCCTATACGGATATCCTTATCTCACAGAAAGTTTAGTAACAAAATCCCTATACAGACACATGTAGCCCATAGGGACCGCGGAACCAAATGATTTTCCATAGACGATAGTGTTAACGTTTACCACTGTCCTGGTTAAATGGGGTTATCCACACTGGTTTACCTGACCTCATTTTGAAGAATAGCATCTCACACAACTGTAAAAAAAATATTTCAAAATTCTGCCAATTTGAACTTTTTTTATATGGGGGCTGCCATCTTGTATTGACTTCGGCACTAAAAATCGAACAAAATTTACATCAAATTACACACTTAATAAACTCACACAGACAAAACCAGACTTGATTTTTTTTTTTTATACATATTACATCTATATATATATTGCTCAACGCACACATAAAACTTTTGAAATTTCTGCCACCTTAATATCCAACCAGCAGGCCCCGAGGCATTCACCTTTCTATTAAATCTTCTGCCCAAAAGGGAAAAAACCACAATCTATTTTTGATTTGGTTCCGTGGTCCCCATAGAGAGTTTGGAACCTTAATCTCTATACAAATACCTGTATCCCACAGTGTGTTTGGTAACTTATTCCCTTACAGATACCTGTATCTTACAGTGATTTAGGTAATTAAATTCCTATAAAGACACCTTTATCCTACAGTGAGTATGTTAACTCCATCTTTCGAGAAATACTTGAATCTCACAGATTGTTTCATACATTAATCCTTATGCAAATACCTGTATCCAGCAGAGAGTTTGTATACCTGTAGCTAGTAGGTTCGTAGGTATCACTGTATCATAAATGTGATAAATTGGTGTTTGTATATCCCTAATCGTGTATATTGTGTTTAGAGTAATGGGTTGATAAGGATGATGGGGCATGCATTTAGTACAGGCTTTAATTGACACCGGGAGGGGGGACCATACTGATAGCGGGCAGGCTGGCACATGGCTGAGCCGGAAAGTTGACATTTAAGGTCATGGGAGCTGTCACTGCTACAGGGCAAATACCTGTATCCAGCACAAATTTAATCCCTACACAAATTTTTGTATCCTACATTGAGTTTGGTAACATAATCCAAATACAGATACCTGTGTCCCAGAAAACGTTTGGTAGCTTAATCAATATATAGACACCTTTATTTCTCAACGAGTTTTGTAAATTAATCCGTATGCAGATACCTGTATTCCACAGAGAGTTTGGTTACTTAATCCAAAGAAATATTCCCGTATCTATTAGAAAGTTTGTTAACTAAATCCTTCTACAGATACCTGAATCTCGCAGAGAGTTAGGTGGCTTAATACATTACACAACTTTACCCGTATACTCAAAGAAAGTTTGGTGGCTTAAAACATCCTATACAGATACCTGTATCCCACAGAGAGTTTTGTAACGTAATTAGGGCCCCGCATCGAAGATGCGGGTGCCCTATAGTAATCAGGTTGTCCTTCCGTCAGTCCGTCTGTCTGTTTTTTTTCTTTCGCACAATATTGATGGAAGTAAATGGATTATTTTTTTTGAATTTTACTCGGCAGATCGGATTCAAAATGGCTGCTAATTAGCGATCATGGATTTTAACATTAAAATATTAAAATTCTTTTGCTCTTAAATGGTAAACATTTTGTTATGACATTATGAAGCAAAGTTGGTCACAATACAAGTCAACTGATAGAAGGTCAAGGTCATCGGATCAAAGTTCAAGGTCAGATTTTGTATCTTTTAACTGCTTAATATTTTGTTTTGACATTATGAAGCAAAATTGGTCACAATCAAACAAGGTATCAACTGACCAAAGGTCATGGTCATTTGGGTCCAAGGGTCAAAGACAAGGTGGATCTCTGACTTTGACCCTGGCTCTCGATGGGGGAGGTATTTAAGGTGTAATAAAACAAATCAAAGCTAACAAATGAGTAATGCACCGGTATTTACATTTCTGTTAGCCCAGCAAATATGGAGGTGGAAGGAAACAAGACTCATATCATAGTACATGTTTTGAAGTCCTTTTTTGAAGTCCATACGTCAAGTTCAGCTATATGGGCAGATTGCTTCTTGATGATTAGGGGGGATATATTGCCACAAGACGGCGCCCTTATTTACCTGTCAGTGTTCTAGTTCTTATACAGATACAGGTATAACATGGTGAGTTTTGTTACTTAATCCCAATAAATATTTCTGTGTCTTTGAGACAGTTTGTTAACTTAATTCTTCTACAGATACCTGAATCTCACAGAGAGTTTAGAAACTTAATCCGTATACATCTACCTGTATCTCAAAGAAAGTTTGGTGGCATAATACAGCCTATACAGATACATGTATTCCACAGAGAGTTCAGTAACTAAACCTCTATATTGATACCTGTATCCTACAGATAGTTTGGTAACTTAATCCCTATACGGATACCTGTATCTTAGAGAGTTTCGTAGCTTAACCCGTATACAGATACCTGTATCTAACGGTGAGTACGGTAATTAAATCCCTATACACATACCTGTATGCCACAGAGAGTTTGGTAACTTAACCCCCCTACCGATACCTGTATCCCACAGCTAGTTTAGTAAATGAATCCCTATACAGACAGTTATCCATAGAGAGTTTGATAACGTTTTCACGNGTTTCCTTCAACCTGGTCTTTCAGTCTTACCTGTATGAGCCAGACCACAGGTAATAGACACAACATATCCTATGCCTACATTCTAATATGTAATTAGTACTAATTACATATTAGAATATAGGCATAGGATATGTTGTGTCTATTACCTCTGAGCCAGACTGAACCGATTTAGAGGTTATAAGTGAATATGAATCGTCTGAGTTGGATGTTAGTGACGACGAACAGGGTCAGGAAACTGGCAGTATCAGGTATAGCTTGCGTCAATGCAGATCTTACACCAGAATGGTTCGTTTAAGCTCGATTGTTCAATCCTTGGTACCAATTTATCCTAAAATACAACTTTTTAAATTGTAATTAGGTTTTATATATACTTTTAAGCCGATTTTAAATATAAAACAGTCTGGACACGA
>NW_018408350.1:1216-1571 GCF_002113885.1 Mizuhopecten yessoensis | reverse complement strand
TTAATAAATTCTAACAATTATAACACCGACTTACGGAGACACTCTATTGCAATGATTAGACATGTATAGATATAGTTAAAACATGGCTTTAGTTGAAATTGACCATGTACAATTGATGAGGTTTACATTATTTTACAGATAATTTTTAAACAAACATCACACGCATGATATTTTCAGATTGATGTCATTATATCAAACTATGATAAACCTGTTGTACCCTGTTGTACCCTGTTTAAAAAAAAATCATAGAAAACGCTAGAATGCTTTGCGTCATCAAATTCGGACTGCGTGAAAACGTTTCAATATCTTTATAATTAAACAAATCGTTAACACGTCACTTCAAGTGAATGAGTAT
>NW_018408350.1:0-1163 GCF_002113885.1 Mizuhopecten yessoensis | reverse complement strand
AGACATAGTTAAACATGGCTTTAATTGACCTTGATCGTGTACAATTGATTAGGATTTCGCTATTCTACAGATAAAATACGGAGAGTGATCTGCCCTTTAACCAAGGTGGAGGGAAAGTTCTCAGCTCGAGGTAAGACTCTACTTTAAAGTACACTTTACGAACTGTATCGGTAAGTTTATGAAGTGAACGCTTCATAGTTAGCTTCGGCACTACGAACATTATAGATTTAGGACAAAAAACTGTGTAAAATATGCAGGAATCAAACAGCAAAGATAGCAGGCCTGGCGCGCCAATAATCGGTAATGGCGTCCAACAACGAGACGGACTGATGACATATGACAATGTCGCCAGCCCAGCTCAACAGACTCCCAAACCGGTGTTCCTATTAGAAAGAGATATCTTTGGTATATCTACCCCTCCCAATGAACAATGGCTGAATCATGTTGAAATATTTAGGGAAATTGTACAGGTCATCCCCCCGGAAACCCTAAGAGGTTTGCAACGAGGGAAGGGCCTCTGGCGCATCTATGGAGACCAAGACGATGCAAGAAATGCACTGGGCATTAAAGGAGTCATTCTGCGAGGAAGAAGTATCCAGGTACACAAATTCAATACTGGGAGTGGGTACCTGGACGAATCCACACAAGTGAGAGTAAAAAACGTCCCCCTCTCTGTAAATGACGATGTGATCAAAAGGGCCATATCAAACTGAGACAAAACGTGTGATGTAGTCAACATGTATAGGGAAAGGCTTTGGATAGACGGCCATCTTACAAAATGTGAAACGGGGGATAGGATCATCAAGGTCAGAAACCTCGCATCGCCACTGCAAGTTGTCATGGAGATGGGAGTGTTCCGGGCAGTCGTAAGACACACAGGTCAGCCAAACGACCACATAAAATGTGGAAATTTTCTACAAACCGGCCACCAAACACTAGAGTGCAGAGCGGAAACTGTATGTAGACAATGTATGCAGCCTGGACATGTCCAGGCAGACTGCCACCCCTTCAGTGAAACTGAAGAGAATGAGAGTGACAGCTCAGATGGAGAGGAGTGTCAGCTGGATACAGAGGATATCCAGGAAATCTGTCCCACCCCAAAGCAAAGCTTCCCTTCTAAACTGAAGTCACCCTCAAATATCCAAGTGGATAACCCAAATCCA
>NW_018408349.1:246033-263870 GCF_002113885.1 Mizuhopecten yessoensis | reverse complement strand
CCCTGGCCCTTTTTGTTATTGAGAAGAAGTTGTTTGAAGATTTAAGATACCTGACCCCAGTGACCTTGAAAGTGGGTCAAGGTCATTTATTTGAACAAACTTGGTAGCCCTTCATCCCAGTATGCTACAGGCCCAATATCAGTACCCTGGGTCATTTGGTTATTGAGAAGAAGTTGTTTGAAGATTTTAAAGACATCTGACCGCAGTGACCTTGAAAGTGGGTCAAGGTCATTCATTTGAACAAACTTGGTAGCCCTTCATCCCAGCATGCTACAGGCCCAATACCAGTACCCTGTGCCTTTTGGTTATTGAGAAGAAGTTGTTTGAAGATTTTAACATATTTGACCCCTGTGACCTTGAAAGTAGGTCAAGGTCATTTATTTGAACAAACTTGGTAGCCCTTGATCCCAGCATGCTGCTGGCCAAATATCATCTTCCTAGGCCTTTTGGTTACTGAAAAGAAGTTGTTTAAAGTAAAAGGTTGACGCCGGACGCCGCACCATGGCATAAGCTCACTTGCCCTTCGGGCAGGTGAGCTAAAAATAAAGGAGGAAACTCCTATTTATAAACTTTATTTAAATCTCCTCAATAGAAATGTTTTGTGAGCCAACTGGTAGTGCCAACAAGGGCTACATTCGCGTATCCCGGTTGAAATGGTCCGTGTGGCGCAGAAATATTCCACGATAAAACGAACGCACTTGGACTGTTCTATAAGCAGAGCTTAAAATGCAGTTTCGGAGAATAAAAAACAATGTATCAAGAATATAAAATGCCCTTCTTTCACACGTCCACTACATAACGTATCTTCAAAACTACATGCAACTTGACATTGTTTTAGAAAGAAATAACGCAGACTAGCAATAGTTAGCATTTTAGTTTCGGTCAGGTACGCCTGGACCCTTCAATCTACACGTGCCAAATTTTCCTGAGGTCAGCCTCAGTCCAGATCTGTGCCTGTCATTTTCTTTACAGATTCAACCAGTTCAACCGTTTCAACCAGATACGCGAATGTACCCAAGGTGTTTATACAAAGGGGCATTTATACAAAGGGGCATAACTATATACAATATTCTAAATTATATCTTTTATTCCAATTGGTGATCTAGGAGAAATTCTAACAAAGATTTAACAAACAAAGGGGCATTACTTCATAAATTGTGGAGGTTCTGCAAAACATTTACATTCTCTTGATGTAAGGATTGTGTGCACCAAACATCAAAGTGGTGCAGTACTTTGGAAGGAGTAGGGCAAAAAAACTTGCATCTACACACAGATAGATGGACAGACAGAAAGCAACCTGATTCCAGTACACCACCTCCATCCATGTGTTGCAGGGGGTATAATAAACAATTCTAAAAGTCACCATTTGATTATCCATACAAAAACATCATCACTATTTTGACACTTGCTTCAAAAAAAACTTTTGTCTGAACAGGTCAAATCTTCCAGATTTATTATCTATAACGAACCATCAAGAATAATGTACGAAATACATGCATCATTTGGTGTTAATTTGTGATGATGAGAAAACTAAACTACTAATCAAAGATCTGTCCATTTCATTTGAACATGTTTCCTGGAATCATATATATCTGTTGTATTCCTCTTTATTTCATTCAACTCAAGGCAGATCTGGTGGTTCTTCATCAGAATCAAATTCAGCCTCCTCATCGCGAATCCATTTCCCTGTAAGGTCTTTTTTCCAGCCAGCACTAAAACACAAACATTAATTTATTAGAGTATGGAACATAACCATACTTGCTACAGAGTGTACATACTAATGTCTGAATAGGACATAATGGACCAACTGATACAGGGTGATCTCATAACACTAAAGTTTATCAATACATAAGAAACATGTGTGAAGGATGCAAAGGCTGAATATGAAAGGTCAAGGTTTTAATGTTCGTGATTAAATTCTCTCAAAATGATGAATAAAAGGCACCTTACTTGTACAAAAAGACATTAGGGAGAGGTTTTTACATAAAGTCACTTTCTGAAGAAGTACTGTTTACAAAACATTCCAATGTGGACTTGTATCCTTGCTTACCCTCTACACTGCAGATACAGTTCTGCTTTTCTTTTCCTTTCGTCTGACACTGCTGATGCTTCTGGTCGACATGATAGCTTTTTCTTCAGTTGTTTTCTATTATTTGGAGGAGGAGGGGGATTTTCTGCCAGAGAAAGAATGTCTGAATGTTCTAACTTTGAAAAGTTATCTCCCCTTGAACTTGTGTGTCCCAAGATGGCACTTTGTCCGTCAAATGTTGAAGAGCTTTGTTCATTTGAATGAAATCTGCTGCCCATGAAATTTTGTCTGGAGCATGAGCTTTGTAGAGCAGATGTGCAAGCTGAATCAACTGGAAGTTCAGAATCACAAAGATTTCTTTGAATTCTATGCCCGATATATGGCTTGTACTCTTCAATACTTTTTTCATCTGTTGACTTTTCCCCAAATATGTTTTTAAGTTGCTTAGAATGTTTAACCGGGCCATTGTCTGCCTGCTGTTGTAACAACAGATCCCTGAAAGACTGATTAGACATAGCTCCAGACTTTTTATCTAACTTGTAGTCATGATCTTTTGGATAATATGCTCTTTTCCTTGAATCTATTTCATTGCTTAAATTGTTCCTGTTTTGATAAGATAGAGAGCTTCTATTTCCAGGTAAAGCTAAGGAATTTGTTGTGACTGTCTCCTGTGAATCTGAACTGGTAAAATCCAGTTTTTGCTTCCTTTCATGAGGTCGAGGTTTCTTGGCCCTGGGATCATAGGCTACACCAAGTCCTAATCCTCTCCAGCTTGTTTTTTTCTGTAGAAAACAAAAGGAATTTATAGCTTGTAATGCCTTGCTTTAAAATCATAGGCCTTAACAGTCATCTGAGTTGTTATTTGTTATTGTGAGGTCACCAAAAAGTACATATAATAAGGCTTTTTATTTGTGGATTAATAAATGATATAGTAATACAGTAAAAGTTACCACAGTCACTCCACCTGGGGGAATGGGTGACCTCCTTTATTAATGACATTCACAATATTGATAAAGCATCTTAAGGATCCCTGTCCTGTCCCATTGCATTGTGGTTTTTCCAGAATACCCCCCCCCCNNNNCTTCTGTTTAGATATAACTATAGCACAGTTGGGCCAGTTTTTCCAGAGTAACCCCCCCCCTAATTTCTGTTTAGTTATTACTGTAGAACAGTTTGGGCCAGCACATTTCCGATGACCAGGTAGCTCAGTCTGTTAGAGTTGATAGTATATCATCTGAAGTCAGGGGTTTGAATCCCGGGTCTTGCCCGCTGATCTTTTTTACATTTAGAACACTGTTGTTATATTTTGTTTATTTCACCTTTATTATTTTCCATAAAAGGTGCAACTTTCTTTTCAGAAATGATTTATCAGAGCTATAGTCAAATTGGACAAATTGTTTCCAACACCTAGTTACACTTTTTGGCGGTGGTAGGGGGGGATCTTTCCTTCCATCAAGAATATTTCGCATATCCATGTCTAAAGAAGAAGACTTTTGAAAATTGAGCCGATTAAGATTTGTTCCTTTTGGGTCCTGCCCCTCCAGCCCTGGGTGTTTGTTTGTTTGTTTTTATGGGGTTTAATATCATCCCAATACTTAAAATGTAAGGAAGACAGGTGCCTGGGTAGCAGTGTATAGTAGAGGGATGTGGCCATGGGTGATATTTTTGTTAAATGGCTAACCCCTGTATAATGATATGTAAAAAAAATATCAAAATAAAACTGTACTTAAATTGGTATAAGCATGATGAAGTGGTGTATGTGAGCTTCACATTTGTAAAAAACAAACAAAAAAAAAACATTTTTTTGGTTCGAGAATAAAATTTTGGCCATAATCCGAAAGGGTGCCTACACATAAAAATCTAGCTTTACAGGAGGTAAAATTTTGACAACAGCACACAACGCAAAATTGCAAAAAATCAAGTTGTTCAACTTTACTGGGACCCAGATAATTCTGCAACCAAGTAGGTAATCTTTAATTTCAGACAGAACTTGGGAAAAAAAATACTAGTTGCGGGGGTCAAATTTTGGGTCAAAAATAACATTATTTGACATTCTTTGGTAATTTTTGATGTGGTAACCATGGTTTTCACACAAGTGACATACATAGAAAAAAGAAGTTTATACACTTCTTAGTACTTTATATGTATTGGAAATATAATGCAGTTTACAAATATATATACATGTATATATGTGTTGTGTAGGGTAAATCCGCTGTGTTTACATTTCCTCAACATGTGCCTTGTTTTTCAGAGTCGGGCCATTTCTACTGTACACTGCTACCCTGGGAGACACCAACCATAAAAAGAGAGTAGTCCCTATGGGTGAATCGGGTCTTAATTTTCATACCATCAAACTGCAATCACATGATAATTCCAACCAATTACATTCACAGCTTTAATAAAGCACCTAAGGAATTTTCTATCTTTGAACGGTATTTCATTCTAGCATATCTGGGTCTGAAGAAGAAGAGGGTTGAAATTGAAATTTCACCCAATGTTTTCTCTTTGGGCCCCTTTACAGGCCCCTGGGGGGCTAGCAAACCATGCATGCATTTTGGATAAGGAATTTCTGTGTAAGATTTTGATTTTATCTTGACCCTTTTTACCTAAAAAGCAATTCAAAACCAGCCTTAGGGCAAGGCAGCCATGTATGAAATATGTTTGATTCATCCACATGGATTCGACTTATTGTGGAGAAAAAAAATGAGTTTCATAATTTTGTAAAGGGAATTCTTAATCAGAAAAACAAAACCAAGAGGAAGCCCTTGATGTAGCCTGAATTTGATTGACCCTGGCAGCTCAATTCATGCGAATTATTTGTTTAATGAAAGAGTTAGTTGAGCTTGATTTATACTGGGAAGCCCAGCTATTGTATAGAACCATATTTTCTATTTATGATCCTGAGCTTTTACATTTGAGTCATTTTTTTTGTGTCAGAATTAATTTAGTAAAAAAAAGGGTATTAAATGTATTACAATAACCCTTCTAATCTTTGTTTTCAGATGAACCTTGATTTCCTGCTAACCTGATGTATCACAGTAGTGCCATCCTTTAAATACTGGTCATGTTTTCGTTTCTCTATCAGCTTCTCCAATTCTTCTTTCTTCTCTGCTTCATAATCTGCATCTTCATGTTAGAAAAAAATACAATTAGTTCATAAATAAGAATTGTTTGTGGGAAACATCAGGTAGGTGGATTACCATACAATACAAGATGACAGTATTTCTGGTAAATCATCAGGAAGTTAGATTGCCATAAAATACAAGATTACAGTATTGCAGGTAAAAACACTAGGTAGATGGATGACTATACAATACAAGATTGCAGTATTTCTGGTAAACATCATATAGATGGATTACTATACAATACAAGATTACAGTATTTCTGGTAAACATCATATAGATGGATTACTATACAATACAAGATTACAGTATTGCAGGTAAAAACACTAGGTAGATGGATGACTATACAATACAAGATTACAGTATTTCTGGTAAACATATAGATTGATTACCATACAATACAAGGTTACAGTATTTCTGGTAAACATCATGTAGATGGATTACCATAAAATACACGATTACAGTATTTCTGGTAAACATCATAAAGATGGATTACCATACAATACAAGATTACAGTATTTCTGCTAAACATCATATAGATGGATTACCATACAATACTTGATTACAGTATTTCTGGCAAACATCATGTAGATGGATGACCATACAATACAAGATTACAGTATTTCTGGCAAAAATCATGTAGATGGATTACCATACGATACACGATTACAGTATTTCTGGTAAACATCATGTAGATGGATTACCATAAAATACACGATTACAGTATTTCTGGTAAACATCATGTAGATGGATGACCATACAGTACAAGATTACAGTATTTCTGGTAAACATCATGTAGATGGATGACCATACAGTACAAGATTAATTTCTGGTAAACATGTAGATGGATTACCATACAATACAAGATTACAGTATTTCTGGTAAACATCATATAGATGGATTACCATACAATACATGATTACAGTATTTCTGGCAAACATCATGTAGATGGATGACCATACAATACCTGATTACAGTATTTCTGGTAAACATCATGTAGATGGATGACCATACAATACAAGATTACAGTATTTCTGGCAAACATCATGTAGATGGATTACCATACGATACACGATTACAGTATTTCTGGTAAACATCATATCGATGGATTACCATACAATACATGATTACAGTATTTCTAGTAAACATCATAAAGATGGATTACCATACAATACAAGATAACAGTATTTCTGGTAAAACATTAGGTAGAAAGATTACCATATAATACAAGATTACAGTATTTTTTGATAGAACATAAGGTAAGCCGATTACCATACAATACAAGATTACAGTATTTCTGGTAAACATCATGCAGATGGATTACCATACAATACAAGATTACAGTATTTCTGGTAAACATCATGTAGATGGATGACCATATAATACAAGATTACAGTATTTTTTGATAGAACATCATGTAGGTGGATTACCATACAATACAAGATTACAGTATTTCTGGTAAACATGTAGATGGATTACCATACAATACACGATTACAGTATTTCTGGTAAACATCATATAGATGGATTACCATACAATACAAGATTACAGTATTTCTTATGAAACATTATGTAGATGGATTACCATATAATACAAGATTACAGTATTTTTTGATAGAACATAAGGTAAGTGGATTACCATACAATACAAGATTACAGTATTTCTGGTAAACATCATGTAGATGGATTACCATACAATACAAGATTACAGTATTTCTGGTAAACATCATGTAGATGGATGACCATATAATACAAGATTACAGTATGTCTTGTAAAGCATCATGTAGATGGATGACTATACAATACAAGATTGCAGTATTTCTGGTAAACATCATGTAGATGGATGACCATATAATACAAGATTACAGTATGTCTTGTAAAACATCATGTAGATGGATTACCATACCAGACAAGATTACAGTATTTCTGGTAAACATCATGTACATGGATTACCATACAATACAAGATTACAGTATGTCTTGTAAAACGTCATGTAGATGGATTACCATACCATACAAGATTACAGTATTTCTCGTAACCATCATGTAGATGGATGACCATACAGTACAATATTAAAGTATTTCTGGTAAACATCATGTAGATGGATGACCGTATGATACAAGATTACAGTATGTCTTGTAAAACATCATGTAGATGGATTACCATACCATACAAGATTACAGTATTTCTGGTAAACATCATGTAGATGGATGACCGTATGATACAAGATTACAGTATGTCTTGTAAAACGTCATGTAGATGGATTACCATACCATACAAGATTAAAGTATTTCTGGTAAACATCATGTAGATGGATTACCGTATGATACAAGATTACAGTATGTCTTGTAAAACGTCATGTAGATGGATTACCATACCATACAAGATTACAGTATTTCTGGTAAACATCATGTAGATGGATGACCATACAATACAAGATTACAGTATGTCTTGTAAAACATAAGGTAAGTGGATTACCATAGGTACACATATACACTTACTTGCCAAGTGTTTCTTTCCCTGTCTATGTAGTATCAACATGTCCACAGTATCAAACACTGGCCGATGCCCACAAACCAAGCAGGCAAACCTAGAAATCAATAGACATTAGATAAATACCATGTAGTTTCCTGGTGGTGATTCCCAGTTATCACTATAAAATTAATACTACACCTGACAGAGATATCTCAACTTTGATGTTTTTCCATACAGAAACAAGGCCATCCCAATGTTCTGACTACCAAAATAATTCAATTTGATTACTTTGATCATCATCACACACAAGAAATATATTTTCCTCTTGGCTCACTGTTAGAGTTTTAACTATTTGTAATATGACTAGAAATGCAAAATCCTTATCAGTTTTTTGAACCAGAGACCTCAGAATTCTCCAGCAGATGTTTAAAGCAACTTTAACTGAGCGTCAAATGTAACAGGTGCAGACAATGCAACATCCAGACTGGAATCAAACCTTGGACCTCCGAATCAACATCTTACCATTGTATCTTCCTGGTCACTATATAAATCGGTTGAAGAATTATGTTCAGCTGACATCGGCTACTATACATCTCTCAGGAAACCAATGAACAATATGATGAAATGGTGTCTCTTTTCCCTCTTTTGCGAAAAAGCAAAAATAAACAAACAAACCTGAAGAAATAAAAGTTTTACATACCTGCCATTGCTCATCAGTAGGGCTTCATCGTCTGGTACAGCTATACCCAATAATTCACAAACTCTTCTTTTCTGTAACACATTTCAAACAGCTTTGTTTGAGTTAAATACCTTCTTCTAAGTTGTAAACAAATTCTTTAAAACAAATATGTTTAACCATCATATTTATGTGCTCATTATACTACTATTTGTACTGATGGAGTTTATGGAGCAATCTGCAGACTCTGTGTTAAGTCATCCTCGATACGCTCTCCCTACACCCCTGGTAATATATCATAGCAAAATCGAAGGCTTAATGTCCGCCACCTTGTCGATGAGACAGGAAGACTAGTTCAATCCTTTGATGTACATCAAAAATAAAGAATCTTGCTATCGCGTAACGGTAAAACTTGACTGACTTTGAAGTCTGGTGTCACTCCTTTGTAATCTTCAAAGGACAGGTATCACTAGCCTAGCGATTGGTCAGGTGTTTTTTTATACCCGAGACCAATCAAACAGCTATTTGTGTGCCTTCAATTTTGCTATGACATATTCCAGGGGTGCAGAGAGCGAAAGTGAGTGTAACCACTGGAGTATCGAGGATGGTGTTTAGTGTACACATGTTTCATCTCCCATACTCACCCTTAGAATCCCTAACTGGTTGCTGTCATTCCCATCCCTCTTAAAAGACATGGTGTCTCCCGGTGTCTCTAACCATCAACTATCATCTCTGCAACAATCAAAATCATCAATGATATTTTCACCTTTGTGAGACTAAGCTCAAAATAAATGATGCATAAATCTTTAAATTTTCTGTTGCTCTGTTTTCTATTTAGTATTTCTAAAATACTAATATAAAGCAATGAGATCCTGTGTCTTTTTAATTGTTAATTATATTTTAACAGCAGTTTCTGTTTTTGATTTCAGTTGATCTCTGTTAGCAGAGATGTTGCATTTCTTTAAACTGGGTTTATCTTGGTTTTCTTGGAAAATGTGATCAAGCTTCAAACCTGCTCAACTCATTCACCCCTGAAAACACATTTGAACTCTTCAAATTCAAAGGTTGGAATAGTTCATTATGAAACTTCTGGGGTGAATGAGTTAACACATCTGCTGGAACATATACAACCAAAAGGCTCAAACCCCTTAAGAATGTGTGAAAACCAAGTTGATCGTTCGACAGGAGGTATATCACACTTTTAAGCCTTCAAGTTTCGATAGCATTCTTTTGTTTTAATCAAATTGCGTCAAATATGTGCGACATTTTTCCTGAGGCAGCTGGAGTAAAGAATTGTTATGAGAGATGTACTCATTCATATCTTTATTCCTCCAAATTTGAAGAGTTACAAATGACATATATATGGGTTACAAAAATAGATACACAAAAGACATAAGTATAAGGCAAAATGAAAAAGAAAAATCTGTGGAATCAAACAGAAAAAGTTGCATGATTACACAATATATGAGGTACACAACGATAAATAAAGACATACACAGGACTATATCAAACAGCAAGGGAACATGTATGTAACGACAGGACTGTCAAATTGCCAGGATGAACCAGATATAATACGAATGCATATGATTTACATGTCTGGCAGACTATCGTCGTTAATTAAATGTAAGAAGGGATACTTTTTCAGCATAAATACAACAATCTCTTGCAAAAGATGCGAAAAGGCTGTCCTCATTAACAAATATGTCTTTCATGGCAGCAGATGGACTGCCGAGGAATGTCGCAATTTGCACCTCCCTACATGAGTTAGCAAGAACAACATACACATTCACCGGATAATCGTTGACTATCTTGGTGAAAAGTTCATCACGTAGAGTTAGCAATGTGGGACTACGGCAGTCTAAAATACAATGCGCAACTGCATCTTCTGCAAAGATATTGCACTGGGCACATGATAGTTCACTATTAGGTGGAATACCCCATAGCTTTGCAACGTTTTTACACGTTGTGTTGAGATAAGGGAAACATTTAGATAGGTACCATAGTGGCGAAGGGCTGATCTCACAATGTAGGTGTTTAAATCTTAAGAACTCATCACAAGCATTGAGACGTTCACTCCATTGCGAGGAGTACTCACCTAATACGACACCTTTTGTGAAGTGTTTCCAATAGTTTTTAACCGGGACAAACCCAGTTTGCAAAAATTGGTACAAAAAGTCTTGTAGATCATATTTGTGAAGTATGTTCCAGATGTCTAGAACAAAACCTTTTTCGTTACAACAAATGCCAAAATATACATGAAAAAGTCTCAGTAAGAACAATCTCTTTGCTGTAAAACGTGCATCTGTTCTGCATAAAGCAGAGAAGAATCGAAGTTTCGATAGTTCAATGTTTAGACGTATGGACGTAAGTCCAAGCATACTAAGGACAATATCTGATCTAGTGCGCCGCGGAAAACCTTGAATGAGCTTTGCACACAAATGGTGAACTGTTTCAATGCGATTCCATTCGGTCTCGGAAAGTGAATACCAGAGTTCACCGCCAAAAAGGCTACTTGGCATTACAATTGTTTTATACAGCTTAGCACCGGTCAATGGGTTGATTCCAGTACCAAATAAGTTGCAGTTAAGCAAAGCAAAACATTGACCACGTAGCTTGTGAACAATCTCATTGACATCTGGACAGCCTGGTTTGAACTTATTCAAAAAGATACCGACATGTTTACAATGAATAGATTCAGGGAGTGCTTCGCTGCCGAGACTCCATCTGCGTGTTATCTTTGAAAAGACACTTTTGCTTTCATTAAAAACAATTACGGTAGATTTTGATGCGTTGTAACTAAATCGCCACTTACAACTGTAACTGTAGCAGATGTCCATGAGACAGTCCAAGCCATGTTTACAAAAAGACAGAAGGGTAATATCATCTGCTTGAGTTGGACAAGTAACATTTACACCATGTATAAGTAAAGAGTACTGTGAAGCACATAACTCATCCAGTAAATCATTAATAAAAACTGTATACAGCCAGGGAGAAATAATGCTTCCCTGACGCGTACCTTGGCATATCTTAAACCAGTTAGAAATAAAACCTTGGTGCAATACTGCGCTGTACATATTTGAGTATAATGAAACAATGATATTGATATACTTTGAATTTAGACCTAAACTGTGAAGTTTGAAAAATAGGCCGTTATGCCAAACACAGTCAAATGCTTTGGCAGCATCAAGAAAACATGTAAAAAGTTTACTGTTATTATCACACGCATATGTGATAGATTCATGGACTAGAAATGACGTGAAAGTACTACTTACATTCTTTTGAAATCCATTCTGTAAGGGGTTAGGTATAAACAAGTTTGTATCCTCAAGTCTGATAAGTAATAATTTCTCAAAGACTTTCAGAATCACTGGCAACAGAGAGATAGCACGATAACTATTGGGGTCACTCTTTGGCTTGTTATGACCTTTGTATAGTGTACAGATCAGACCCTTTGTTAGTACAGGAGGAACATACTCCAATCTTAAAAAAGCATTAAAAAGAACATACAAACAGTTGTACACAGTGTCGTGGGCATAGAGTAAATGCTCGTACACAATTTGATCGTGCCCAGCTGCTTTACCTTGTGGTAAACTTTTACAGACCTTTTTAACGTCAGACATAGAAATTTCAACAAAACATTCATTGTTTACTATATGATTGGATAGAATATTGGCAACAGATGTATTGATTTGGTCTGCAAAATTAGCATCAAAGTCATTAAGAGACGACTGGGAATATATGTCTTCAAAATATTCACCCCAATGTATGGCTAGAAGAGCAGGGTCTCTAATGACCCTCCCGCTAAAGTTCATTTCAGCGCCAACAGCACCCGAGGATGACTTACAGCGACTTTTGATGAGAGACCAAAACGATTTTTGATTTACATCCGCACATTTCTCAATGTCGTTGTTGAGGTTTACAATATGGTCTTCTGATACCTGACGATGTCTTTTCCTAAATAGGCACTTTGCATTTTTATAGAGCCTAAAGGTATTGGAGAGGGGGTCCCGAGGTCGTCCTTGAGAGATCCATTCCAGACGCAACCGCCACATATTACGATGGAGTTCCTTTAGATGATTATTCCAGTACGGTTTAAGGAATCTACAGAATTTACGCTTCGGTAACACACGTTCTGAAGTCCGCTGAATGCAATTCACAAGCTCGTTGGTGTAATTCTCAACATCGTCCTCAGAACAAAGCTCTTGCATGTTCACTAACGACGAGTTACTGATGCATTCATCCAGGCTATCGCGATAAACATCAACATTCTTAGAATCTCCAGAAGTAATCCACCTATAAGAGACTCGCGTCAGAGTATTACAAAACGTTTCCCTAGGAACAGGAAGAGGAATGTGTAGCTCGCATAACAAAGGCCTGTGGTTCGGAACATCAAGGAAGTCACGATCTAGTACAGCGCATTCCCAGACGAGATCAACTTTTGACGAGTTGATGATAATGTGGTCTATAAGGGACGACGATCCATCCTCCGAATGAACATACGAGTGCAACGGACCGACACATATATCAGCTGTTGACAACGCGCACAACTGATGCCGGTCAATGAGTCTCTGGAGCGACTGACCACGCTGGTTTTGATAATTAGGGATACGTGGACCGCTTAGGCGAGCATTGAAATCTCCCATGAGAATTACTGATACTTCAAGGGAAAAAGTTGTGCATAAGTCATCAAGTTTCTCAACATAATCCGTAAATATATCCACGCCATACCGAGAAGTAGGGAGATAAACCTGGATGAAATAAAGAATATCACTGTCCGTGACAAGCTTAATAATGACGATTCTGTCGTCATCAGACTCTACGACAGACACACGATCGTTAAATCTTTTGTACCACATTATAGCAACACCGCCTTTACGAGATCGTTTATCCGCAAGCGGATGTAGGGAAAAGTCAGATATGGCTATCGACTCGTAGTCTTTATGAATACTACCGAATAGGTGCCTATTTTCTTCGAAAAGCCAGTGCTCCGCTGTTCCACAGATATCGACGTGTTCCCTGTTTAATGCGTCATGCAGATGAGAAGCAGCCGACATTATGCCGGTTACGTTCCACGACATTAACCGAATGTTTATCGACATGGGTAGGGTAAACCAAAGCAAAAAGAGTACAAAAATCTAAATCTGTGAATTAACAATGCATATTTTAAGCTTTATATAAGTGTGTATGCATATTTAAACCATCACATCTTACCATTTACATTTCACAGCTAAAACGAAAATAGAATTTTCATAACCTCATGTTACCAAGTTTCGTATGAAATATCCTCGGGTTACAGGTTTCCGCGCTATTAAGAAGCATCCGCGATTTCGTACTCATATCGGCAGTACACTGTTGAAATTACGGAAGACTGTCATAAACATGCATACAATCTACCAAAGGAAACAAAAAACTAGCAATATAAAACTGTATTTTAAAAAAATCAGAACAAACAATTTTTAGTAAATTTCTCCCGTCGGAAGTAGCCGTCATATGTTTCAGTGTGTCTATTTTGATTTAGTGTTCAAAGAAAGATAACTCGAATACACTAAAAAGAAATTCTCTACAGTGACTTGCAAGAACAAAAGCTTCGTTTGGAATAAAAAATATATCTTTGATCGTCAAATTAATTATCAAAACAACTTTTTTTGAATTTCACCTTTTCAATTTATTTTTCAAGATGTCAAATTGAATGAATTCATGTATTTTTTAAAATTATTTATTAGAGCTATATCTATTTATTTATGATATAGAATCTGTTATTATTTTTTTCTGCAGTTTTATATCGGTTTTGGTTGATGGTAAGTTATTTCTCAATTTGTTCTTTTTCAAACTGGTGAAAATTGGAAGTTCATTGCATTACAAGGTTTACGTTTCATTGAAAACACTGTTTATCGATATAAGAATGTCTCCTTGGCTCTTCGGAAGTGGAAAAAAATCGGCGAGGAGATGTGGCCTCATTTGCATACGACATTTTCGTACGTTTGTCAGACTACAAAAAAGACTGGTTCATGAATGAAATATATCACCGTTTTTTTCAGGTATGGGTTCATTTTGAGCAAGATAAAAAGAGCATTAAGCAAAACTGCATATTTATGCGTGATTTTTAATCAGTGATTAAATCTTATGTTTTCCGGACGAACTTCCGGTAATTTTTTTGTCAGTTTACAGACGATGGCCAAACGTCTAAAATATCCTGTTACGAGATGATATAGGTTGATAAAATGTCTGCGCGGAAATACATAACGCGCGGAAACTGGTGTCTAGACGATACGTTATACCCACTAATGAACGAATGCACAAAATTTCAATATCGTGTCATCGGTATTCTTTCATCTTCGTGTCGGAAAATCTGAAAAGAACAGCATGAACTTGATAAAGAGTAACCTGTAACATTCTACCTGCTAGGTAAACTTACAAGCGCATTTGAGTAGAGTCGACTTTGTCAAACACACGAGGGATCGTGATCGGAAATAACGCGAGAAATTTATTACGAAACATCCGGGTCTTACCTGCGTGAACAGAGCTGCGCAAAGAAGTAATTTGTGTCATCGTCTTCATTTCGGAGAAGCATCCCGTGGGCAAATTTCGGTGTTGTAAGTAACCTAAGATAAATAAGGTCCCATAGACTTGCCAAATAATATCTCCATAACTATTCTACCGAATGGACTCCAGCAGTTTCTTCTCAGAAACCGTCAAATGATCTATCACCAAAAGAAAACGCCCGTAACCTCGGACTTGGGCTGTGCTACACAGCCCAAACAAGAATCGTCGGGACAGTCTGTATTTGCCCTTTTCCGTAATTCGATTGGATAAATGCCAGTCTCTTAGTATTAAGCAGAAAATAGACCTTCGTGACTGACAAGAAGTCTCTCATTATGTCTCTTTCGAGAACTGAATCACGAAAAGTTTGTCCCGTGCCAAGGTTGTAATGGCGCAGAGATGTTCTGATCGAACACCTGCTGATGAAGCGATTTGACGTACGCTGAATGTCCTTTCCCCACAGAACAACACCTTATGGTCGTTTGTTCAATATTTAAATTTCAGAATGTTGCTACTTAGATATTATGTTCAATATGTGGTCTGCACGTTCTGTGTTTATCATTCACTATATACTGGCCATGGTGTCCCCTCCTGATTGCAAACGGTTGATTTGGGAATGAATGGAAATTAGAGATATCTATCATATCGATGCGTCGTTTCCGAGATACTTTTTTCTCTGGATTCGACCAGGTAAAAGATATACATGTCACATTATGTGGGGGGAGGGGGGGGGGGGACGGGCATGGCATGGGTTCTTCGGTAATCATTGAAAATATGAGAGTTGCACAAAACAATATTGAAAAAATCTGATACATGGTTGCAGACTGCATGTCTTACTCAGTGTACAAGTCTGTAGGACTACAATGGTTAGAAATATTGTGAGTCGGGTAACTGTGTGTACTTATGCAAACCAAAACCAGGAAAACCATGGTTTTTGTGCAATGCACTTTCTTTTGATAAAACTGTGATTATTTAATTCACTAAATTCATAAACAAAGATAACTCAATATTTATTACTTATTAATACAATTGTAAAACTTTGCAAATTCTCAAAATCTTTACAAATTGGCTACATATCACTATCCTCCTGACTGGGAAATTTTTGTAGTTTCACTATAGATTCATGTGTTGTAAAAGCTATGCACACATATTTCTGCCATCACTTTGAGTCGGAACAGAGACAACAGTTTCCGGTGAATGATACGTTACATTGTTCAACAGAATGTCAGTCGATATTATTTTAATTTATTGTATTGTCTAATAGCAAATAAACTGATCACAAATGTTTTCAAGGTCTGTTAAACAGCAGACAGGAGCGACATTTCTGACTGGGAAAAAGAATAATACTTAATTTTGACCTACATTTTGGGACAGTTTTCAGCTACATAGATTTGCTAACTGAACAGTATTCGACTATTCATAACAGAACCGCAACCAGGTACTTCGCTATCCATTTCAGCCCTACTAGTCAGCAGATATCCTTTTCTTAAAGAAGGTGAAATTTCAGTCATTTTCGTCCAAAGTTACGTATACCCTGGGCCCCTTAATGTACCATATGACTGTCATTGCACCTGATTTTTATTCTGAAAACTTGTATTTCGGAAACTATTGAGGTTCAATCACCTGGAAATGATACAGAAATTTAACAGTCTAAAATAAAAGCTTTTGACTGCTTTTTATGAACTGAAATAAATGTTATCCATGCCATTAAATTGTATTTATCTTTTTATAAATATGAAGTCTTGTCTGTTTTGAATGAACATAGACGTGCCCAAAGTAGAGCAGACTATCCCATTTTTCAAAATTATATACATGAATCAGCGTTGATGTGAAAAAAGTATATTAAAGCCCTGAATGAAAATTTGTGGGGTTTTACTAGCACACAGACACCACCAATATTCATATAAAAATATCTGCGAATGGCACAGCAAAAAATTGAATTGGACTCTACCTTTGCAATATTTAACACTTCAGTTGAAAACATCAACCATTTGAGTTCATAGAAAGAGCAGGCCTGCTGTATCCTGCTCCATGTTATTGAAAGAGGCAACTTGTGTGGTAGCCCCTGTAGATTCTCCATTGTGTCTTGGGGGTCGTTGGGGAAACCAAAATTGATCTACTGCCAAATTGCAACACTTGAGATATATATATCGGATTTTTTTCAGTTCCATAGTCATTCATTTTGGTATTGTCTCCCTAAAACATTTGTATTATCTCAAACCCAAGTTTTGTGTGTCATACAGGAAAAAAATAACGGTATTATGTGTCATACAGGAATCAAGGGTTTCAAATCTGTCTTAATACTGATGGCAGATTTCTTTTTCAATTTTTTTTTCAAAAAAGATCAATTAAGTATATGTAGTTTTCTGCTCAAAAATGCTTTATTGATGCTATAAGTAACTAAATCCCAATTCATGTTTTCAGTTGTTGCCTTTGATAAATTTCTGTTCATCCCAAATTATACTACAGGAGAAAATTCAAAGAAGAACTTGGAAAGAATCACAGTCAAAACAAAGCTTTAGTACTGCTTAGATGGATGATAATCCTACAATAAATTAACATTTGAGCAAAAAGTAATGACCACTTTCCCCTCGGAAATTTTGCTAAAAGTCCCAAAAGGATGGGCCATCCTGATAACACTGGTGTATAAATTTAGATGATATCACTGATAAATAAAAGTGGAAATATTGCAAACGGGTAAAAAAAATAACACAAAATGAAAAATATTTTTTCCCAATTTTTAATATTGCATTAAAAGTTTTCAATTTCATGGAGCCAGGAAACAGGTTGTAGGAAGATCTCTGACAATATAATGTATATAAAAAGAAGGAAATACATTTCAAATTGAGAACCAAAACGTGTACATGAAATTAAAGTCATATTTAGTTTATTAGCTCACCTGGCCTGAAGGGCCAAGTGAGCTTATCCCATGGTGCAGCGTCCGGCGTCCGTCAACTTTTTCCTTTAAAATGCTACTTGTCCTGAATGGCTCGGAG